>NC_057400.1:31072987-31372987 GCF_019320065.1 Cervus canadensis | reverse complement strand
GCCTTGACATACTCCTTTCCTAATTTTGAACCAGTCCATTGTTTCATGTCTGATTCTAACTGTTGCTTCTTGACCTACATACAGGTTTCTCAAGAGATAGGTAAGGTGGTCTGCTATTCCCATCTCTTTAAGAATTTTCCACAGTTTGTTGTGATCCACACAGTCAAAGGCTTTAGCATAGTCGATGAAGCAGAAGTAGATGTTTTTCTGGAATTCCCTTGCTTTCTCTATGATCCAACAAATTTTGGCATTTTGATCTCTAGTTCCTCTGCCTTTTCTAAATCTAGTTTGTACATCTGAAATTTCTCGGTTCATATACTGCTGAAGCCTAGCTTGAAGGATTTTGAGCATTGGCTTGCTTGCATATGAAATGAGCACAATTGTATCGCAATTTGAACATTCTTTGGCTTTGCTCTTCTTTGGGGTTAGAATGAAAACTGACCTTTTCTAGTCCTGTGGCCACTGCTGAGTTTTCCAAATTTGTTGACATATTGAGTGCAGCCCTTTAATAGCATCATCTTTTATGATTTGAAGTAGCTCAGCTGGAATTCCATCATCTCCACTAGCTTTGTTGATAGTAATATTACCTAAGACCAACTTGACTCCACACTCCAAGATGTCTGGCTCTAGGTGAGAGACCATAGCATCATGATTATCTGGGTCTTTAAGACCTTTTTTGTATAGTTCTTCTGTGTATTCTTGGCACCTCTTCTTAATCTTTTCTGTTAGGTCCATAACATTTTTGTCCTTTATTGTGCCCATCTGGCATGAAATATTCCCTTCATACCTCCAATTTTCTTGAAAAGATCTCTAGAGATGACCTGGGGGGCTCATCCTCAGATGTCATGCACTTCTGCGTTTTCATAGTGTCCATGGGTTCTCTAGGCAAGAATACTGGAGTGGCTTGCCATTCCTTCCTCCAGTGGACCACACTCTCATACCTCTCCAGTAGGACCTGTTCATCTTAGGTGGCCCTGCATGGCATGGCTCATAGCTTCACTGGGTTATACAAACCCCTTTGCCATGACAAGGCTGTGATCCGTGAAGGGGTTTGATTTTTACACTTAGTTTTTTAATTCATTCAAAAATTACCTTGGTATATTGTTTGAAGTGAGATCACAATTTATTTTTACCCCCAAAGTGTTGTTTGTTGAATAATTCATCCTTTCCTTACCATCATCATGTACCAAATTCTCTCATAGACATGTCTTTTTGGAATCTATTTTCTATTCCAGTGATTTATTTATCTATGGGTTTCACAGATGGTGCAGTGGGAAAGAACTGCTTGCCAGTGTAGGAAATGCAAGAGGTATGGGTTTGATCCCTGGGTCTGGAAGATCCCCTGGAGGAGGAAATGGCATCCCACTCCAGTATGCTTGCCTGGAGAACCCCATGGACAGAGGAGCCTGACAGGCTACAGTCCTTGGGGTCACAAAGAGTCAGACACGACTGAGAACAGCAGCATTTCTCTATTATTATGGCTGCACCACACTGTTTTTATTAAAGTTGCATGGTATTTTGACATCTTATAAGTAAGAGCCCAAGAGTGGTGGTTAGGCTTGTAGTCACTGGAATCAGACCAAATATGACTCCAAACTCTGGAGAATAATAATCTATTTACTCTCAATGTTGTTTATGATCAGTGCCTTCTGACATCAGTAGGATACCATTTTCTGTATACTGTACTTCAGATTATGATTAAAAATTGATTTGGGGTTGACTTTCAGTGAGAGTTGTGTATTAACCAACTTAGTTTAAAAAAATGGAATTCTTTAAAACACCACTTTAAAAATGATCTTCTTTCTTATAAATAATTAACTTGGATACAGTGGTGGCTTTAATAAAGTTATGAATCAAAATACCTTTGGGAATTTGGTAACTGTCTCCTTCCACTGTGAACCATGCTCAAGGCCTGGGGTATAAAATGCATATATTGAGGTGTGTTTTATAGCTGGCAGCTTAGACTGTGGGCAGCTCTTGAAGAAAGGAGGAGAGGACTGGGAATAAAATGTGTATTTTTGAATCCTATATGAACAGCAATACCTGCGGTAACTGAAGATGAAGTCCAGAATGTAGAGTCCTTAGGAGAAATTGCAGCTGGCCCTGTGGATCCTTTGAATCAGTCAGTTGGAAAAATGCCATGAACAAAACCTCTTGAATAAGCTAAAAGAAAATATTTACAAATATTAATATTATGTTGCTGGAATTATGTTCGCAGGCAAAATATGGTAAAACTTAAAGTCACAGACTCAGATTCTGCACGGGGAGTCTGATCGATGGGCTGCATAGGGAGATGAAATATACGAAGGCTTGATTTGAACTCATAAGGAAGTTGGCAACCATTAACTGAAAAGCCAGATCTAGTTTGTGTTTGAGAGCAATTTGAATTGTGAAGTCCAAGAGTAAAACACTGGAATCACAAAATGTTCCTACTAGTTCAGCAATATACTGTTCAACAAGCAAAATGGCCATTTATCCTTAAAACAGTAGGCACTCATTATGATATACTACCCAATTTATCAGACACTGAATCTCTTTTAATGATACCTAGGGCCAACTTAATGAATGCAGCTAGAAAAAAAAAAAATTCTTATTGAGGCATCCACAGACATCAATTCCCCCTCATGGTTCCTTCTCCTTCTCCTTCCCTCATGCTCTCTCCCTATCTCTCTCTCTCTCTCCCCCAAACACACACACAAACAGACACACACACGCCCAGTGTACTGAGGGAGAGCTGTCAATCTTGCCAGGGTTAACCAGAGGCATAAGTAAGCATGGCCCTGGTTACTCTCTTTTTCTCCTTTCCTTTAGTCACACAGCCAATCCTATTAAAATCTTCCTCTCCCAAGCTTTCCTTTGCTGTTTTCCCCCCATCATTCCTGCTGTCACCATCCTTGTCTAAGCCTTGATGATAGCAAGAGTAGACTAATTATTTTCTTCTATCAGCCTTCCTTTGACCAATCCATCAGCTTCTCCAAGAACATATTTATCTTCTTGCATTGCAATCATCACCCCATCTCAAAATCTTGAATGGCCCCTATTTTCTGTAGAACAAAGACTGAACTCTTTATTATGGCCTTTCACAACCTGTTTCTAAACTACCAGTCTCATTACTGTACATAAAGTACAACACAGGGAAGCAAACTCCCTATTCATGGCTCCCCACAGTCTCCCTGCCCACTTTTCTCTTCCTGTTTCCACTGTTTTTTTCATTTCCTTAAAAGAAAAAACAAAAAAACTAAATCCTTTCCCTCAAGGTCCAATTTACAGTCTTTCTCTTTTCATGACCTTCCTTAACTTCTCCATGTCAACAGCCACTACTTCCTCTGAACTGTTTTAACAAACCTAAGTCAAGTTGCTAGGTAATATTAATTTTGGAGATTTTCGGAATATTGGGAAGTAGAAGATGGGCAAAGAATATGGCCTTTATGATTAGCTTTTGTGGAAGATTGTTTTGGGGAATAGTAATCATTAATTTTAATCAAATATTTGGACATATGGTAGGATAGAATCTTGCTCTTTTGAAGCTAGGTGTGGGTACATGATTGACTTTGGCCAATGAATAGTGAAGTTAAGTGATGTGTGATACTTCTGGTTGAGACACATTGAGTCAATGTGTGATTTTCTGAAATTTTTCCCTCTGTCTTATAGGATGATATAGAGAAGAGCCCAGGAAATCACCAAATCACCTCTCCTGGGTGAATCAGAGTCCATCAAAGACTCATGATGACCTCGAGCTCACCCATGATTAGTAGACAGCAAGAATAAGAAATTAATCTTGATTTTTAAGTCATTAAGATTTGGGGGTTGTTCCTGTGTATCCTGAATATGCTGCATATTCATAGCCTATCCTGAACAACACATTAAGAAAATCTTCAAAAAAAAAAAAAAGAAAATCTTCAAAAAGCACCTCTAACTTCACAAATAAAGGAGGTGCCCTTCCACTTTAGGGGTTACTCTCTGAAAGCATAATTTGCTTAAATGCAATTTTAAATTACCAAGAGGTGAACTGATAGTTTATATCACAAAATCAAGAGTGAATAATCCCAGTGCCAGCTCTTAAGAGTCATTTCAGGACTCCAGAAATGCAGGGCAATGCTTGGAAGATCTACTAAGCAGATGAGCATGCATATTCTTGGGAAGAGTGGGGCATCTCTCATTTCCACAGCAAATGGAGCTGCTTTAGTTCACAGAGGGGGTACTTTTGGAGCATCCACAAGATTGGTTGTTCGCTGAGGAGAATCAGCAAGAGGATAACAAGTTCTTTGGAAGACCATTGACACTGGCAGAAGGAACTGTAGTCACAAAGAAAAATCATAGCAGTTAATTATTGACTGAGGGCGAATGACTCCAGCAGACAGAGTTTTTTTTTCCCATTTATTTTTATTAGTTGGAGACTAATTACTTTACAATATTGTAGTGGTTTTTGCCATACATTGACATGAATCAGCCATGGATTTATATGTGTTCCCCATCCTGATACCCCCTCCCGCCTCCCTCCCCATCCCATCCCTCTGGGTCTTCCCAGTGCACCAGCCCCGAGCACTTGTCTCATGCATCCAACCTGGGCTGGTGATCTGTTTCACCCTTGATAGTATACTTGTCTCAATGCTGTTCTCTCTGAACATCCCACCCTCACCTTCTCCCACAGAGTCTAAAAGTCTGTTCTGTACATCTGTGTCTCTTTTTCTGTTTTACATATAGGGTTATTGTTACCATCTTTCTAAATTCCATATATATGTGTTAGTATACTGTATTGGTGTTTATCTTTCTGGCTTACTTCCCTCTGTATAATGGGCTCCAGTTTCATCCATCTCATTAGAACTGATTCAAATGAATTCTTTTTAACGGCTGAGTAATAGTGTATATGTACCATAGCTTCCTTATCCATTCGTCTGCTGATGGGCATCTAGGTTGCTTCCATGTTCTGGCTATTATAAACAGTGCTGCGATGAACACTGGGGTACATGTGTCTCTTTCAGATCTGGTTTCCTCAGTGTGAATGCCCAGGAGTGGGATTGCTGGGTCATATGGCAGTTCTATTTCCAGTATTTTAAGGAATCTCCACACTGTTCTCCATAGTGGCTGTACTAGTTTGCATTCCCACCAACAGTGTAAGAGGGTTGCCTTTTCTCCACATCCTCTCCAGCATTTATTGCTTGTAGACTTTTGGATAGCAGCCATTCTGACTGGCGTGTAATGGTATCTCATTGAGGTTTTGATTTGCATTTCTCTGATAATGAGTGATGTTGAGCATCTTTTCATGTGTTTGTTAGCCATCTGTATGTCTTCTTTGGAGAAATGTCTGTTTAAATCTTTGGCCCATTTTTTGATTGGGTCATATATTTTTCTGGAATTGAGCTGTAGGAGTTGCTTGTATATTTTTGAGATTAATCCTTTGCAGCAGACAGACTTTTGTGAGCACAAATGAAGTAACCCTTGTGGAGTCCCAGAAATAATTAGAGAATATCATGGAACTAGGAGTTTGAGTCAATGTCATCTGGACCATAAAATAAAGTTGACTTCATTTATTACTGGATAAGCTGAGTTATGTTAATGCAATTATTATTTGAAAAGTTTGTCTATCATTATTAGTTGGTTTATAATGATGAATTTGCATTTCATATTAAAATCTCATCTTCACAAATGCATTGCTTCTTGAAGGCAAGGAAATTTTTTAAATTCGGTGGGCACATAATAGGGGATTGTTAATACTGATATGGAGTTGTGGAAGAAGTTTATTTTGAGCAAAAAGAATCATTTTATTTTCACTGTGGGTAGAATTGAATGTACTCTAGCAAATTGAGAATCTGAATTTCAACAGTAGAGAAGAACTTAGAGATAATTTTGTTCAGTGTCTTCAAAATGGGCTTGGAGGAGCCCTTCCTGTAATTTCAACAGGACATCAGATGTCTTAAATTTTTTCATACAAGCTACTCTACTTTTATCTGTTCTGTTAGTGATTTCTATAGGCAAAATTCATTTGAAAAAATGAGTCTGCTGTTAATGTAAGATTGACCTAGGCCTTTGACTAGATTGATATAGTTCAACTACCTTATTTTATACAAGCTTTGCTGTTGCTGCTGCTGCTGCTAAGCGCTTCAGTCGTGTCCGACCCTGTGCGACCCCATAGACGGCAGACCACCAGGCTCCCCCGTCCCTGGGATTCTTCAGGCAAGAACACTGGAGTGGGTTGCCATTTCCTTCTCCAAGGCATGAAAGTAAGAAGTGAAAGTGAAGTCCCTCAGTTGTGTCCGACTCAGCGACCCCATGGACTGCAGCCTACCAGGCTCCTCCGTCCGTGGGATTTTCCAGGTATGAGTAATGGAGTGGGGTGCCATTGCCTTCTCCATTATACAAGTTCAACACAACACATATTAAATGGTTTGTCCAAGGACATATATCTGGTAAAAGCAAAGAAATCAGGTCTCCTGGTAGCCAACCTAGTGTGGTCAACCACAGTTATTCTTATTGATTTGTATTCTTTATTTTTTAAATGCATTGCTTAATTATTCTGCAGTTCCAAGTGTTCATTGACAGAGAAATGGATAAAGCAGTGGCACATATATACAATGGAATACTACTCAATCAT
This sequence comes from Cervus canadensis, assembly GCF_019320065.1. NCBI lineage: Eukaryota > Metazoa > Chordata > Mammalia > Artiodactyla > Cervidae > Cervus > Cervus canadensis. The sequence goes on along the minus strand of NC_057400.1, from coordinate 31,366,395 downwards.
AAAAAATAATGAAATAATGCCATTTCTAGCAACATGGATGGACCTAGAGATTATCACACTGAGTGAAGTAAGTCAGACAGAGAAAGACACATGATATGATATCACTCATATATGGAACCATTTTGTATACTTCTGCTTTAACCAGACACTTAGAAAACCTCAGAGATGAATGAAGTACAGTAATGAGGAAAAAAGGATCTTGGTATAGTTGGAAAAGTCCCTAGTCTTAGAATCCTACCTTAGATTCGGCAGTAATCTGATTTGTCCTTCATGTGATGTGTCTGTCCCCTTCACAGGACCACTACTGATGGGAAATTCTGCATAAGTGGGGTGACTGAGAAAACCAACCTCTCATCTTTGAACAATAGAGACTGTTCTCTAGTTTAGTCTTTCATTGAATTTGAGTTTTTTTTATTGAAATATAGTTGATTTACAATTTTGTGTTAATTTCAGTTATACATCAAAGTGGTTCAGTTATATTTTTTTCAGATTATTTTCCATTATAGGTTATTACAAGATATTGAATATTGTTTCCTGTGCCCTACAGTAAATCATTGGTGCTTCATTGAACTTAATATCAGTAAAACAGTCTAACCATTCTCTTGAGAAGGCATTATGCCAGTGGACATACTTGTGTTTAGCTTGACTTTGAGGGAATTAAAAAAAATTAATTAGTTACTATATTTCACAATTCAAGTGTGATGCTAAGTAGAAGCTTCCCCTTTTATACAGGGAATGAGCCCTTCAGTTTTCCACAATCCCCACCACTCTGTATCGCTGGGCCTGATAACCTCTCTGAACACAGGCATTCAAGACGGGCTCCATGGACCATGCTGTAAATATACCACGTTGCCATGTTTGCCATTGAGACCCCATGGATTTATTATGCAAATGTTCAGACTTTTCCTAAATGAGTGTATTAATGACCTGAAGAATGGTACTTGCCTCTTTCAAATTCCAGTTTTGTGGTTCATTAGGAATGAAAGGGAGAAAAATGGGTCAGTGAAACAAAATAGGAGAGAGAAGCGTGTGAACGGTGAGGTGGAGCAGCAGTGTGAATAAAAGGAATCCATGGAAATGTACGCACACAGGAAGCAACTCAAAATGGGAATGATTTTCGTAGTGGGGAGACAGTTATTTACACCATCTGGGAGACAGAGTCAGACACAGCAATCTCACTTGTGAAGCAGAGGACAGTCGTTGTGTGGGCTCAAAGTGGACTGTCCAGCTTTGGAGCCAGGTCCAGATATGGAGATCTGCTCGGCTGGTGGCAGCAACTCCAAATGCAGATGGACGCTGCCTCTGTCAAGCCAGCTCTCACCTTATGGCAGCTCTCTGGGATACAGTCTGGAAACACCATATGGGATATAGCCTTCCCCACATAATCCCACAAAAACTGTCTTACAGTCACACATTATGAATATTTCATCTTTCTTCACAAATCCACTTCCAAGGTGTGGAATATTCCTTTTCTTTTTTCTTTGCTTTCCTGGTCTTTGGTTTAAATGATTTTCACTTGACTAAATTGAATGCTTCCTTATCCAATTTAGGATGTTAGCAGAGGGTTGAAAATTATTTACCATCATGGAAATTAATAGGAATCTGCTGAACTTTCTTACTATGCACAGAACAACTGAGTAGACCCTTTTACAAGAAGCAATTGGTTTGACTTTCTTTCTCTCTTTTTTTTTTTTTTTGCCAGAATTGGATAGATTTTTAAAAGCAGAGTTGCCTAAATTAATTTGGTGCTCTGGTTTCCTGGAAATGTGGCCTCTCTCTGACCCAGCTTAAAGGGATAATCTTCAAAGCTTCTTTCTTATTCTATGGTTTAATTTTAAAATATTAACTATCAGTCATTTTAGTTCATATATTGTTTTGAAATCCAGCTTTGTGGCTATTGCTTTGTCTCTTGATATTAGAAGAATCATTTCGTCTTCCTAGAGTTACTGATAGCAGCTGGCTGACAGGACAGAGCGTGCTACAGACTGTGCCGAAGAGGGAGGGGAAAATACCATATCTAATTAAAGCAGCAGGGAACGTTTTTAGCAAGGCAAATTGTAATCCTTTATCTGGAAACGGGCCAGGGCATTAGGGTTAACAACCCTGCTTGTGAAAAATAGTCATAAAAAATATATACCCACCCTAGTTTTATAGATCACAAGTGTCTGGGATGTCCAGGTTGACACTTCATTTAAAAAGCCTTCTTATTAGTCAGTATCCCTAACACCTGCCGAACAACACGGCAGAAATTTAGCAGCTACAGAAAGAAGGTGTCAGCTTCAAAAGTGCTCATGGATCTTATCTGTCCTGGATTTTAGCAAAAATTCCAACTATCATCTCAGGCGGGGACGGGGGATCAATTGTGCTTTTAAAGGAGCAGGGCGTAAAACAGTTAAAAACTAAGTTTCTTTTAAATGGATCCTTCCTTTCTGGGTCCGAGTTCCAGGAATCAACCCCAACTGCACCACTTTCTAGCTATGTGATACCCAGTGAGACGGTTGGCTCACCTCACCCTCAGTTTCTTTCTTTGGAAAATGAGGGTAACAATATTCACTGGCTTCCTCCTCATCATTGTGAGGATCAGACCAAATACCATCAACCCTGTGAAAGCACGTAATAAATAGAGCAGCTTGCAAACTTTGCTGCTGTTGTTTTGGTGTTAGAGCCTGCAGGTCCCAGCTATGTAGCAGCATCTTAAAGCCTTAGTTGGAAGGCTTATCTCTGAATTGGCAGGCACGTTTCTTAAGAGTAGATTTAATCTATCAACCAAACCTTCCGGTTTAATTCAGTGCCTGGAACCAGAGTCAGCGTCTACGTGTTTTTTTTTTTTTTTTTTCCAGTTATACTTTGAATTGTGTCTGAATCAAATAAGAGACCCTACGGGGCAAATGGGGACTCAGCAGGTTGAGGCAGCTGTTAACAGACAAGCCACATAGACTCACAGGGGAAACTTTAGGGAGAGGATGTCAAAATTCATGTATTTAGGAGTAGAGTTTCAAAGTGTAACTAAGTGTTGAGTAAGAAAGTTCAAAATGCAGCCTCTAAAATGTGGGCAAAATAATAAAAACAAAACAGGGACTAGGATTTTCGTGTTTAGAAATGCCTAACATGCTGCCATTTCAAGTTGTGTCATGGTTAGCATGGGTTCCATCCCAGACTACTTTCTTGTTTCTAAGGAGGCAAATTTTAGCTACAGGATACTTTTTGGAATAAAAAATAGAAAAAAATCCTGAGATAAATAGCAAAAGCACTGACTATATCTATCCTTATACCTACTTCTGACTATATTATTGTTTTAACAAGAATACCTACTAAATGTAAAAAACATATTGAGTTGTGTTCCTAATCTTTACATTTTAGAACTTTTCAGATACTGATTTTGAGTTTCAGACCAAAAAAAAAACCTTCTTCACTTTCATTCAAATTTCTTTTGCAATTGCAAACATTTTGATCCAAATGCCTATTTGTTATTTAGAAACAATCATTTACACAAGAGTTAGGATGGAAGGGATGTTTGGTCTGCTTATTTGTTGCTGTTGTTAAATTAATATGTTGTGTTCAGAGAGAAATAAAGGAAAAAAATTCAGAAATAACATGTTGGACAGTTAAATTCAAATAGTTCATCAAGAAAAGTGTTTTCCTTTAGTGATTAGATGGTGACCTGCAGCCCCCATGAGTTATTTTCATTCAACAAAAGTCACAGCGCAGATGTGAGAGGAGGTAAAGGCCTGGGCTGAGCCTGCCAAATACTGTACAAGTTTGCACGTTTTTCCCTTTGTGCCCATTCTCTGCTCTGCAACTAAAGTCGACCTTGCTGTCTTGATTCTGAATCATCCTTTGCAAGCACACCTGGAAGCTCAGGTCTTCTTTAGGGCAATGTCATTGTTTTACTGTCTCCAGCAAACTCTGGGCCAGAAGGCTCATCTGCTCTCAGTGTCATTCATGTGCAAAGTAGAAGCTGAACTGAACACATTATCTCAGAGCTGAAATTGGTCTCTCCAACAGTACCAGCCTCTTGAAGGGGTGGCACGCACTTGAAGGTTGGTTATTAGTTCCAAAAGCTGCAGAAGCATCTGCTCTCGACTAGCTAGAAATCATGTTTAATAACAAGAAAATCTACTCCAGCCAAATCTCTGTTGGGAGGGCTAGCACATGAACAAAAGGCCCCCACTTCCCCTGATTTCCATAACAGATGTAGTATCTGATGCATGACAGCTCAGCGCAGCCCTGCGCCATTATTCCCTTACATATCCATCTGCAAGAAACTGCACTTTCATTTTATTAATTGCTCTGGTGGACTGCACGTTATTTTTTGTTGCCCAGAGAGTATTCTGTTTGTGCTTCATGCTACACTGGTCACAATAATAGTTACTTTTCTTAATGTTAAAGGTTATTAGCCTTCTTCTTTCACTTTGCTATGCATCTTCCATACCCAATAAACTATTAATGTCTCCCTGGGGGGTTGACAGTTTCACTTAAGTTGTGTTGGTCTGGGGTTCCCATCCCTGGTGCTGCCTCTTTGTCTTTTTATCCAGTATTCCTGGGACAAGCCAAATATGGGGGGAAGTCATTAGCAGGATCCTAAATACTGAATGCAATTCCTAGAGCTTTGAAAAAAATTGCATAACAGAGCATTCATTTTGACATTTTTGAGTCAACAGTCACTTTAAAATCACACACACACAACCACAGATAAAAATATTTGCTGTTTTAGAAAGACAAATGCTGTTAATTTGTAATTAGACCAAGGTCAGTTTTCTCCTACTGGTGAAGTTTTAGGTGAATGGTGAAGTTTGCTTCTTGATCCCACCAGCGAGCTGGCTATAACACAGCCAGCCACCATCCCCTGTCACTTTAATAGAAGCTGCATCACAGAAGCTACTGTACTGATAGCACTAAATGGGGTATGAGGGGGTAGGGGATGGGGTGGGGGTTGATAAAGTGCTTAGAGTGGGAAAGAATAATGAAAAGATAGAATATAGTAAGCAGAAGAACCGTAAGTATAAAATAATAATGACAATAAATAATCTCCACATTTCGTTTATTCAGTAGAATGTTGATTTATTTATTTTTTAAAGTAAAATAGAATGTACATGTGAATCTTCATCTTTAAAAGACTCTGTTTAGAATTTAAAACATCATAAATTGAGAAAAAAAGACATTAAATTTACTACTGAGTCCAAAATCATTTGAGTGCAGCTATTGTTCAGGTATTATTGAAAAAAAAAAAGGGAAAAAAGATATAGCACATCAAGGGCAAAGTCACAACAACAAATATGTATGAATCTGCCCAGTCAAGCTCATTTAAATATAATTTGCATGTTTGTGTAACTAGTCATGTAGAATTTAGACTTGGAACAGCAGAATAAATGAGCTGTCCCTATTACCAAAATTTCCTGAGTAGAGTATCAAAACAACAGAGCAACACTGAAATCTTGCAAATGGTATAGCAAAAGTGAAAGATTACACACAGAGAAAGAAACTTATGCTTCTATTAACTATCCCTTCTATGACATGCAATGATCTTGCCTACTGACTCTTTAAAAAAAATGAAAGAAAGAAAAAATAAAATGCAGCAAAAGCTACAACATATCTACTTATAAGTGTCATGTCACTGGGAATCTTTCAAGATCTTTATTTCTTTCTGGACCTGGCACATGTCCACTTATAGACTCATCCACAATTTTTAAAATGTAATTATAATAATCCTTCTAATCATCTATGTTATAAGCTAATGCTTTGATCTAAGACTTCTTTTTTGCATGGGGTTATATTTTGAAAAACTGTCACAAACAAGTCTGCACAACTGAATCAGTAACATATGAAAGTGTGCTGTGACTATATACTATTATTTAGCTTCTTCTTGGGTATCTTTTAGAAGATTGACCCCCCAATACTAATACCAAGAAAGAACATGTTTAATATATTTTGCCAAATACTATTTAATGGGAAAAAATTATTTTTTTAAATATTTTATTTCTATTTTTATGTATTGCAATGGATAACAAGAGGAAGAAGGAAACAATTCATAGCTAATAAAAGAGAAGCCTATCAGTGTTCAGAGTCTGTCCCTGACCTCACCCCAGTCCATTTCTCAGCCTAGCTTCATATGGAGGAGCGAAATTTCTCCCTCAGTCCTGTCCCTGTGACTGAAGTCGCAGCTGGCTGTCATGAGAACTAATCAGAATAGACCCTTTTGAGATTTTGCATCTTGAAGTCTATGATGGTTGCGTGGGCCTCTGTTATTTCCCTTCTGCTTCACATCCCAACTTTACCCACCCCACATAATTGGGCTAATCCTCAGTGAGAATTCAAGACCCGAAAGAGACTTTGGAGAAACTCCTTTCAATCCCTGCGTTTCACAGATGAGGTAAAGAAGTGTCAAAGCACTGACTACATAATTACTTAAGAGCCATATGAGTTTGGGATTCTCTTTCTGGATTAGAAAAAAGCTTATGATCATCTAATTGACAGAGTAATAAATATGCTACTACATATGTGTAAGCTTTTGAAAAACATTCAACACACTCATACCATCTGTGTGATAGTCTTATCACTCCACACTCTCCAAGAGGCTTGGTAAGGATCCTTATCTCAACTGGCCATGATAAGGATAAAGGAAATGTTCTGGGTCAATTAGCAGAAATTCAGGCAAAATGGAAGGGTGAGAAAGAGGTGGGGAGAAGTCTGTTTAAACATCCACTGGAGACACTTCTTGTCTCCCTACTACGTGCCAGGTATCACAGCTCAGAAGATGAAAGACACAGTCCCGTTCTTCAGAGGTTGATGGTCTGGCTGGGGAGGGAGACGTGAAAGGCAGTGTTCACAACAGAGTCATACGGGATGCTTTGGGGGCAGAGCAAACACGTATCTGAGAATCACACCCAGTTTGACAGAGAAGGACCATGTCTCACTAGGCTCTGAAAGGTGAGCTTGGGTTTGAGTTCATCAGTTAGGTGGGAGTAAGTGCATCCATTGTTAGAGCCTACTGAGGTGACTATCAGGATGAGGGGTTTCTTGGGATGTTTTTAGCAATCCCCTTTGACTCCTCCCTGCTCTACTCTTCAATATTGCTTTTCATTATAAACAATGGCGAGTTATCATGAAATGCTTAGTAATATGTACATAAGAAGTGTAGTTACACTCCTATGTATAAAATAGATAACTAATGAGAACCTATTGTATAGCACAGGGAAATCTGCTCAGCACTCTGTGGAGACCTAAATGGAAAAGAAATCTAAAAAAGAGGGGACATATGTGTATATATATAGCTGATTCACTTTGCTGTACAGTGGAAATGAACATAATGTTGTAAAGCAACAGTACTCCAATTAACTTTTAAAAAACTGAAAAAAAATATAGCTAGAACAAAGCAATACAACAGACTTAATAAGTTAGAAGATAATAGAAGAACTAAACCAGTACAATAATATTTTTTAAATGGAATTATTTGTTCAAAAACCCATGCCAGCAGTTTTGGACCAGGTGTACCCTATCAGAAAGAGTGATCCATAATACCACTAACATGTCATTAAGCTTGGGTTATTTAAGCCACCATCCCTGATTCATCTTTTTAAATTTTCTCCCTCTTTTGAACACAGTGTGTAAATTGTGGCTAATGATGATCTATGTCTTGTTCCAAAAAGATAAATGAATGACACTTGAATGACAGATAGCTATGGACCCAGCAGCCATGCTTTGCTCCAGGAGGGAGAAGAGGTGAATGAAGAAAGACTCTGCAGCCTTCTGCAAAAGCTACAGAAAGAGAATGAGTTTGCAATGTAAATATAGATGCACAGGGAAGACTTTTCTGCCCCTCTTTTTTTTAAATTTTATTTTAAAATTTTTGTCTGTACTAAGTCTTCAGTGTTGTATGGGCTACTCTCTAGTTGCAGTTCGCCGGCTTCTCGTTTCGGAGGCATCTCTTGTTGCAGAGCATGGACTCTAGGGCATAGGGGCTTCAGTATTTGCAGCTTGTGGGCTCAGGAGTTGCAGACCCCAGAGCTCAGGTTCAGTAGTTGTGGCTCATGGGCTTAGTTGCGCCTTGGCATGTGGAATCTTCTCAGATCAGGGATCGAACCCATGTCTCCTGCGTTGGAAGGCAGATTCCTTACCACTTGAGCCACCCAGGAAGCCCTGCTGCTGCTGCTAAGTCGCTTCAGTCGTGTCCGACTCTGTGTGACCTCACAGATGGCAGCCCACCAGGCTCCTCCGTCCCTGGGGATTCTTCAGGCAAGAATATTGGAGTGGGTTTTCCATTTCCTTCTCCAATGCATGCATGGATGCTAAGCTGCTTCAGTCGTGTCCGACTCTGTGCGACCCTATAGATGGCGGCCCACCAGGCTCCTCTGTCCACAGGATTCTCTAGGCAAGAATTCTGGAGTGCGTTGCTGTTTCCTTCTCCAAGGAAGCCCTGATCCTCTTTCTAACGTAACACAAGCTCCTCCTGAATTCACACACACTTTACCCTTAGCACTGGAAAATCCTGGCTAGGTCATTTTCTGCCACCTTTCAAAGGTGGCGTTAAGACAAGCTCACTTCCTCTGTTAGGTCCCCCCAAACTCACAAAGATCTTTGGAATGAGAATGAAAACTGCATCTCATTAAGTGAGTAGAAGGCGGTTCAAACAGAGTCAGGGGAAGGAAACTGGGGCAAGTGCTCCATAAATTAATATTATGAAAGGAGAAAATTTCCCTTTGCCCCTGCTGATCAGCATTCTTGATTTGCATAGAAAATCCAGTGGCAAAGCCTTTTACATTTGAGCAGCACTGTTTCCTCTCTAGGTCATTTCTTACTAGAAAAGGAGGCGAGAAAAACCTGGGGGGCATTTTAGGGTGCCTAGAGGTAGTGTGTACTTGAAAAGGAAACCCAAAGGAGCTTAATTCTATTCATCACACCCTTTCATTGTCCTTGAAATGGAGGCACGGTGTTTCTGCCAGTGCCCAGGCTGAGGGAGCTGGCAGAGGGACTCAGCGCTGCAAGGCAGTTGAGGCCTTTCAGTGGTGACAGCTTTTCTCCCAATGTGTCCGGGTAGGAGTTTGAGCTGACAGACAGCAAAGGGTGGGGAGGAGGGAGATTAGACAAACAAGTTGAACAACAATCACCCTTCTCTCCATAAGGGCACCTTGGCTAGAGGACAACGGGAGCAAAACTACTCTGAAAAAGAGCCCCGTCCTCCTGCCTTGGGTGTCTTTAGTGAATACAACTCAAGCACAGGGCACCCGGCACTATCTCCCTGTGGGTCAGCTCTTTGAGGGCCTTAGGAAAGGAGAAGCTCCCTGCAAAGAGGTCAGGGGGCAGGAAGAAAGCCTTCGTGGGAGCTTCTTAAAACACTATCAAGATGGGACTTCCTTGGTGGTCCAGTGGCTAAGAATCTGCCTTGTAATTCAGAGGATGTGGGTTCATTACCTGCTTGGGGAACTAAGATTCCACATGTCCCTGAGAGCCCATGTGCTCCAACTACTGAGCCTGTGAGCCACAGCTATAGAGCCTATACACCTCATGATGCAATGAAGATCCCATATCACAGCCAAATAAATGAAGGATTAAAAAAAAATGACAAGGATGAAAACTTATTTTGCAAACTGTGAGACTATAAAAGGTATCTTTTCCCACCACCCACATGGTGCCTGGTCCCCAGACGATGTGCCAACGAGCCACGTTGAAAGCAAATAAAAGAAGAATGTGTGCTGGTATTTGAGATATGATCCAACGTCTGGACCAACTGATCTCATATCTCAAGCTGTATGGTGCTCTGTTGCAGCTGATTTGGAATTCTCCATCCTCTTGAAAGAGCTGGGTGGCTGTTGGAATTTGGCAACTAAACGGGATGAAAACTGTTTCCATTTGAGCTTTTGCTGTCACATGCCTGGAGCCATCCAGTGACATGTGGAGAGTCAGACATGAGTGATGGCCACTGTGAAATCTCACGATAGAGTTTTACATGATCTTCCATAAACACGTCTCTGAGGCATGGGTGGGGTCATTAAGCAGAGCCTGTGAAAGTCAGGAAGTTAGTCTGACAAAGTCAACACATGTATTTCTTCTTTGCTTTGCCTTCTGTCAGCATATGTTTATATGTTATGACAGAGAAAGGACCACAGTGATTCTCCTGCCTTGAATGTTATTCTAGCAACAATCCCAAATAAAAACACGACTCTGGGTATGGCTAGTGAATGGCTCTCCAGAGAAATGTGAAGGCTCACTTTACAGGCAAATTAACAAACAAGTTGGTTTGTCTGGAAAAAAAAAAAACAGGATGCTGTAAAACCTGAGTGGTTGAGTATGATCCCCCAAATGGAAGGCCCACACGTGCTAGGGTCCCAGGCAACTTGATAACTATTCCAGACTGTTCCTTTGTGAAATCCCTCCATGGGAGGAATATATGATGTTTGAAATAAAGATGCCCCGGCTCCACAGAGAACACAGAGAGGAGGCTTTGGGCCACAGCGTGTGGTTACTGATGGGCTTCGGCTGTGACCTCTGAACACAACTTCTATTCAATTGTGTGGTGCTAAACAGGCTCCCACAACCCAGAACACCAGAACCCACACATCCTCTTCTGCTCCTGCCAGGAAAACATTCTCTCACCCAAGTTCACTTGTAAATTTCTTTTCATCACAAACACTTCCCCACCTCAGCACCCCGACAGCCGGCTATAGTGGTGACACCTCGTAATTACAGTTATCCAGCATAAAGTATTGGAAAATCTGGTGATAAATTGCTTGAATTCTGTGAAATTACTGTCACCAGTATATCCACAGCTTCTGCGAGAGAGAGAACTTGCAGGTGTGGAGGCGCTTCAAGACTATTTTTTCTGTTTTTTTTTTTTTTTTAAATGCAATTTCTATAGTCCAGGTTGGGTTGCAATTCTATGCTAGGAAATTTACATTCACTCAAGCAGCACTGAAGACATGATAGGAGGGTTAACATTGTAATCAGCTAAATGTGGACAATCTTAGTGGTGGATTACTGTGAGAAATTATGAGTTGTAGGAAGCACTACCCGTTCATTATTAACAGAACACGTCTCCTTAAAGATGCTTGATGTATGTAAAGACAATTAAGAATGGTATCAGTTTAGTTAATGATATGATAATTTGAAAGATAACAGTTTAAAACAAAACAAACAAATATCTGTGGGCTGCTGCTGCTGCTGCTTAGTCGCTTCAGTCGTGTCCAACTCTGTGCGACCCCATAGACGGCAGCCCACCAGGCTCCACCGTCCCTGGGATTCTCCAGGCAAGAATACTGGAGTGGATTTCCATTTCCTTCTCCAACGCATGAAAGTGAAAAGTGAAAGTGAAGTCGCTCAGTCGTGTCCGACTCTTCGTGACCCCATGGACTGCAGCCCACGAGGCTCCTCCGTCCATGGGATTTTCCAGGCGAGAGTACTGTGGGCAATACATTTTAAATCCAAGTTACATTAGGAAGAATCACACGTTGGGGAATTTTTTTATTATTTGTTGCTTCTGTCCTCCTGCAAATCTAATTAAGCATTTAGAGCTATGGATCTGTCAGGATATCTACACGTGAACACCTTTGTCTGCACCTGTCCTGTCTGTGCTGTGTGCTCAGTCGCTCAGTCGTGTTCAACTCTTTTCGACCCCATGGACTACAGGCCACCAGGCTCCACTGTTCATAGAATTTTTCAGGCAAGAATGCTGAAGTGGGTTGCCAATTTCTTTTCTAGGAGATAGTCCTCACCAGAGATTGAGCCCACGTCACCTGTGTTTCCTGCATTGCAGGTAGATTTTTTACCTGCTGAGCCATTGGGGAAGTCACCTATCTTTTCTGCTATGGAAAGAGTGTTTGTGTCCCCCTAAAATTTGTATGTTGAAATTCAGTGCTTAATGTGATGTTATTGGGAGGTGGGGGGGGAGTGGAATATGTCGTGAGGATGGGGCTCTCGTGAATGGAATTCAAGTCCTTATAAAAGAGGCCAGAGGAAGCTCCCTTGCTCTTTCTGCTCTGTGAGGTCAAGAGGGAAAGACAGCTGTCTATAAGGAAATATGCCCTTATCAGACATTTCCCAGCCTCCAGAACTGTGAGAAATACATGTATGTTGTTTATAAGCCACTCAGTTTATGATATTTTCATTATAGCAGCCTGACTAGACTAAGACACCACCACAGCACTGTTTCTCCCACAACCACCATTCTTTGTCCTTTGGGAGCCATCCTATCTAACATGACTGAAGGTATTTTGTTGACTCAAGCTGATCCTGTTGGAACATTTTTTTTCATTTGTTTATCTATTTATTAATTTTTGCTTGTGTTGGGTCTTTATTGCTGCACGTGAGCTTTGTCTAGTTGCATCAAGTGGAGGCTACTCTCTAGTTTCGATCTGAGAGTTTTTCATTTCAGTAGCTCCTCTTGTTGCAGAACGTGGGCTCTAGGGCACAGTTTCAGTAGTTGTGGTACACGAGCTTAGTTGTCCCACGACATGTGGGATCTTCCCAGACCAGGGATCGAAACTGTGTCCCCTGCATTGTCAGGCAGATTGCCAACCACTAAACCACCAGAGAAGTCCCAAGCACCGAGTCTACCTGACCACAAGGCCCCTAGTCCTGTTGAGCCATCCAGGTCTTGCCTGGCTTCTTCAACTTGGAACCACAATACATTTGAGTCAGACTCCATTGATTGCTAACTCTGTGGGATTAAGCTCTAAAGCTCTAAAGTTCCTTGCCAGGTGGTGGGGAGGTGGACAGCTGTGAGAGGAAAAGAGCAGCTCACTGCACAGACAGGCTGAGATGCAAGACAGACTGGCCCCTCCTCCCCCTGCCCTAGATGACAGGTGCCACATCAAGCAAATAAAAGTACAGGATGGGCAAAAGCAACACATAACATGCAAGGGAATTCCCATGAGGTTATCAGCTGATTTCTCTGCAGAAATTCTGCAGGTCAGAAGGGAGTGGCATGATAATAGTTGAAGTGTTGAAAGGGAAGAACCCGCAGAGAAGATTACCCAGCGAGTCTCTCCTTCAGATTCAATAGAGAAATCAAAATCCTTACAGACAAGCCAATGCTGAGAGAATTCAGCACCACCACACCAGCTTTGCCACAAATGCTAAAGGAACCTAGTGGGGAAGGGTGTAGGGATGGGATAGATTGGGAGTTTAGGGTTGACGTGTACACACTGCTATATTTAAAATAGATAACCAAGTCCGGACAGTAAGTTAATTACCAAGAAAAAAGAAAAGGAAAAATACTTATTTATTATTTGAAATTCCAATAAATTTTTTTACTATATAAAAATAAAAATGCAGGATACTCACTTAAATTTGAATATCAGTTAAACAACTAATGCAATATTTATCATTTTCTTTTACTATAGATATTCCTCTACCTCAGTACCCTGACAGCCAGCTATAGTGGTGACACTTCATCATTGGATCTCAAAATTCAGACTTACCTGGCATTCTGGATTTGATCTGACAAACTTGTTCCAGATATAATTCCCAGGTGACTCAGATGGTAAAGAATCTGCCTGCAATGGAGGAGACACAGGTTCGATCCCTGGTTTAGGAAGATCCCCTGGAGGAGGAACTGGCTACCCACTCCAGTATTCTCGCCTGGCGAATTCCATGGAAAAAGGAGCCTGGTGGACTACAGTCCATGGAGTTGCAAAGAGTCAAACATAACTGAGCAGCTGAGCATGAACATAAGCAGTCCAGGCCCCCTTGTTCCTTGGTATTCTAGATATTCTCTTGCTTTAGGACTAGGCCTGGCATGTTCTGTCCACCTGGGTTGTCCTTCTTCCACACACCCACCTGGCTAACCCCTTCATCCCCTTCAAGTATTTACTCCACTTTTCAACATTTTCTCCTCAGTGAGGGGCACGCTGACCTAAATTTCATACTAACCACCTCCATCCTTACCCTGGTCTAAATTTTCTTTTCCCACAGCACCTATCACCTGAGCATATTCTTTGCCTTAGTTATCCATTATGGCTGTATTTATTGTCTCCCTCAGCTCAAACGTTAAGCTTCATGATGGCAAGGAATTGGCACATCCCAGACACCACAGTGCCTGATACAGAGTCGGTGCTCACCAAACGACAGAGAATTTGCAGTTTCAGATTTACATTATTTAAACTCTTCCAGCTTATAACTGCCATGCGTGCATGCTAAGTCGCTTCAGTCGTATCCAACTCTGTGTGACCCTAGGGACTGTAGCCCCTCAGGCTCTGCTGTCCATGGGCTTCTCCAGGCAAAAATATTGGAGTGGATTTCCATGCCCTCCTCCAGAGGATCCTCTTATAACTGCCATTTTGTCTTAATTCATTCACTTTCCAGATTTTTGTGCAACTGAGTCCTGGCTTATATGAAACCTTCCAGTAGCTTAGGAGAGTCAGCACCTTCTGCCTCAGGTTCTTCATTTGTTCATTTATTCATTCAAATAAACATGTGTTAAGGGGTCCTGTGTTTTCAATGGTATGCCAGGCCCTGGAGGTGAACAGAAGCATTAGACCCAGACCTTGCTCCTAAAGCATTCACAATTTACAGTGAGACTTTGAGCAAATTCACTATGGTCTGTGGTCTTCCATTTCCTCAGCCATAAACTGGAGATGGGAATAAACTGGAGGTGCTCACTTTATGATTATTTTATTCAGATAAAGAGAGATGACAGAGGAGTGTGCTTGGCCTGTATTCGATAAACAGCAGCTACTATTACCAATACTACCAGAACAAGCAGAGCTGTCCTACTTGCTGATCGTATATTCTACCGTGTGAGCAGTGCTTTTGGAGCTGTGAGGGTAAAACATTGCCTGGTCATGTACGGCAATCTGAGGTTTAGAAGAGACTTGCTCAAAGATACACTGTGACAGATACAATAATAAAAATATGCACAAAAGAGAAGACAGAGCAAAGCAGGAAGTGATTGACTCCCAGGAATACAGAAGGACAAATGATTTTTCAAGTAGAAACACATGGGCATCAAAGTCAAGAGACTGACGGGGAGTCTCATGTTGCTGGAATAATAGTGGATGGTAGTCAGCGGAGAAAATAGTCAATATCTAAGTTGTGTGGGGAGGGGCTTAAGAAGAGTATCTTATGTTGTAGAAGAGTTTGGGGCTGGTTGTTGGGACATTGGTGACAGAGACACCATCAGACTTGTGTTTTCAAGGGTGGGTGTGCAAGAGCATGTACCAAGGCAGAGGCTTGTGCAGGAAGGTGGGTGGTGAGGAGGCTATTAGAAGGCTGTTAGAACAAACACTGAAGGTGAGCCTGATCCGGTTTCACGAGTAGAGAATTGCCGGATGCTGCCCATTTGTTCTCTTCTTTTTATTTATTTGACTATGTCAGGTCTTAGTTTAAGGCCCATGGGACTAGTTCCCTGATCAGGGATTGAACTCAGGGCCCCTGCATTGGGAGCATGGAGTCTTAGCCACTGGACCACCAGGGAAGTTCCTGTTTGTTCTCTTCTGATGTGCTTCAACTTTTGAAAAAACCTCTCAAAGTGTCGGCATTGAGCCTCATGCACTCTCTCCTCTGATGAAGATGGATTGAGTTGACCACACGTCAACACTTTCTGAGCTACACCGCAGTCATAGTTGGTAGTCTCCTTCTTGCGAAGAGGGGCTGTGAGTGGATTTTAACCTCTTAGCATAAACTGAAATGAGAGGATCTTTATGCTGAGAGCATAAACTCCCCACACCACCTTCCTTCATTCTTCTGATTGAACAGCTCACTTTGGGGTTATGATTCTGGAGACTAAATAAAGCTCTTTGCATTATAATTTTCTTCTTCCCTTTCCCTCCTTTTTAGGGATCACATGTAAACATTAAAATAGAAGTTTTCTTCAGGGCAAAAGCTATCCTACCAGAGATCAGCTACTGTATAACCATTTCAAAGACAACACTGAACGCTGAAGGCAGAGAATTTTCAGTTTGGTTTTGCTCTTCCCAGAATAAAGGCAGGTTAGACCACAACTTTGTTTTGCTTTTGAACAAAAGTTTTGGTCTAAGTTTTGCAAAGAAAATGCTGTTTCTTAAAAAATGGTTAGAAAACAATTTACAGATGTTAGTAGGGAAAATGCTCTGTGCTCAGTCACTCAGGCTTTGTGGCCCCATAGACTCCTCTGTCCACGGAATTCTCTGAGCAAGAATACTGCAATGGATAGCCATTCCCTTGTTAATCTTTCCTTTCTTAGATAAGTGGGAAACTACTTTTTCAGCTCCCCTAAGACGTAAAACAAACAAAACAAAAAGATAACAAAACAGCAAAAACAAAAATTTCTTGGCAGATTTGTACTTCTAAGTTTTGTTTGAATAACTTCTGTGTTTTGTTGTAAGTAACAAGTTCTTACTTCAGGTTTAGAGCAGTCTTAGGTAACTTGAGACTGAACACTTTGAGGACACACATAATAGAAGGAAACATTTGAAGCCTTTGTTTACTTATCAAAACCACATTCTGTAGAAGAATTTAGAGCCAGGGCACCAATGCAATTTTTTGCAATTCCCTCAAGAGAAACTGGAGAATTATTTCAGTGAGATGGGAAATCATATTGAACAATGTGTCAAAAAAGATTGCAGTGAGGTTGAAACTTAAAATTATCATCTACAGTTGCCTAAATTTCAAAATTTAGAGGAAATGAAAAATTGAAAGTAGATGTAAAACTCCTCAGACAAGGAAATGAATAGTCATTTATTTAAGAAGTATTCAATGTGTCAGATAAACTTTTCTGGGCTCTGCAGGAACTGGGATAAATTGAAAAGTTGCCTGACCCAAAGTGCTTAAACTTTAGTGAACTTTTAGCATGGATGCAAATTAGGATTTGGGGGAAAGAAGAAAGAAAGCTAACATCTTAGTTTGTACAATGATTTAGGCAATGGTTGCTTTCTTTCAATTATCCTGCCTTTTCATGTCTCACAATGGCCCCATGGAGTAGATGTGGAAGGGTCTGTATTTTAACAGATGAACAAAGTTATTAAAATAACACAGGGCTTGGGACTCCCCACAGTCCAGTGGTTAGGACTCCATGCTTCCACTGCAGGGTTCCTGAGTTCAATTCCTGGTCAAGGAACTAAGAGCCTTGCCGTGGGGTCAAAAAGTAAAAAAATAATAATAAGAAAAATAAAGTAAAACAGGACTTGCTCACATAGAAATGTCATCAACTTGCATCTAGAATATTAAATTTATTTTAGTAGTTTAATTAAAAAAAAAAAAACAAAACAGACAAAGGGTTGTATCTTCTGGGGAAATGCTTTCCAATTTCTTTCTGATAAAACATACATGGGAAATGACAGCATTTGGGCTGCATCAGGAGTGAATGGAAGAGGCTTCTCTCAGCCAGAAAGAACAAACCTCCTCCATCCTTCACCTCTGCCTGTCAAGGCTGATGGAATCAAAATCTTGAGAAGCCTGTATCTCATGTGGAGATGGTATGTTAGCTGGCTCTGTCTAAAGTACTCAATCAGTTAGCAGAGGTAAAGAGCCAGGAGAAAGATTGTGGTCCTCCTTGCTTGAATTCCTTCAGCCTGCTCCTACCCCTAGATCCTCACTAAAAGGTTAACATCTATCCCTATTTGCATAATGTAAGAGTCCAAGTAAAGATGAGATAAATATTGTTCACATGCAATAGAAATAAATCTACCCAAAAAAATAAATAAAATAATGCAAAGACAATTTGCAATGGCCAAAAAGACTCTTTATCAGGAATGTACTTATAGGAAAACAAAACTGTTGCTTCCAAATCTTAATTTTAAAAAATGAGATGAAAATACTATGTCTTAGGTTTCCTGTCTCTGCTCTTTTCTTACATATATTAAAATAAAGGCAAAAATTTAAACAAATTTCAATATGTATTTTTCAGGAATGAAATCTGCATGGAGAGTAGAAAAGAAATGCTTTCAACTGTGTAAGGTCTTCACCAGCAAGGTGTCAATGTTATTTTTAATGATAACTTTCAACATTCTTCCTCTTGTATCCTCCATCTTATTGGTTGCATAGTCTGGATTTAATATTCTAAATCTTTTATTTTTTTAAGGTTTTTTTGTTTTAGTGTGGACAATTTTTTAAATAAAGTCTTTATTGAATTGGTTACAATGTGCTTTTGTTTTATGTCTTGGTTTTTGGTCATGAGGCATGTAGGATCTTAGCTCCCTCTCCATTGGAAGGCAAAGTCTTAACTGCTGAACCTCTAGCAAAGTCCCTAATATGCTAAATCTTGTCTCCTGGAGTTGCCTTACTGCTTTTTTCATTCCAAGGTAGGATTTCATACACTTACACAACATAATATGTCATTTATATATCTATAAACTTGGAGGGAAAAAAAGGCTAGAAATGAACTTTGTGAAAATATTGGTAAAATATTTAAACATGTGACCCTGAAAGTAAGCTCTGGACATTAAGAAAATTTATATATGAGGAATATCACACTTTCTAATGATTTTAATAAAAAATTAATTATATTTAGATAAGTAGAATTCCACCAAAATTGGTACATTTTGCATGTTGAAACTGTGACATTATGCATTCATAGACACTGATAGATATCTTGGTTAAAAAAATGAGCATCAGTTTTTATTATAACCCTTCACTAAAATGATTTCCACCAGGATGAGTACAGCTATGTGGTCTCATTTATATACTGATTGATGTTATCATGTGGGATGATGGAAAGACCTGGATCTATGTTGCATCCTGACCCTGGCTCTTGGTGACTTAACTACCCTTAGCCTCATCTGTAAAATGGAAATTTACTTTAGAAATTATACAGTGTAGTAATTAGCATGCTGTAGCTGTTCAGTAAATGTTGCTTTTCACCAACTGGTAGTTTCAAGTCCTTGGGCTCAGAGAAGCAGAGGAAATTAGAGCTCCCCCTCGGGTGCTGAAGGTGACACCTAGGTGCCCGGGGCTAATCTCTGTAGAAGCTCTTCTCTCAGGAATTTGACACAAGCTGCATCAGCTCATTATTTTAGGCAGCTGATTCTATATCACTCTTAGTCCCGAATTTGTTCTTGTTAACATTTTGTAGTTTGGGGCCTAATTGAGGGTTTTCCAACACAAGCTCACCATGCATTTTGCAGTTTGGCAAAATCTATGATATATATTCTTTTCAACCCATGACAATTTCCTATCAAAGATTTGGCCTGAGGAGTTTGACTATCCTGACTATCAGATACTTACAAGTCAGACACTTGGGAGGGGAACTTACACATACTGAAATTTTATTCAACTCAGTGGTAAAATAGCTCAGTGAAAACAAATAAACAAAAACCATTCTCTAGGCTTGTTTGACTAACAAATACCTCAGAGTTGCTAAATTCAGAATCATTTTTGGTAGTTTAGATAAAACAAAGGTGGTATTCCGGCTAGATTTTAGTAACAATCTTCCCTAGCTAGAGCAAAATTCTGCTTAGAGAGCTGTTGAGAGCTTTTGCCTTTGTTTCATTTTTAATTTCAGAGTTGGGTTCTCTCCCAGATATTTAATCACTTACTCCTTGGTTTAGTCAGAATTAGTTAAATTGTGCTGTGGTAATAAGCAATCCTATCGTAGATGCTTAACGACACAGAAGTTTATTTATCATTCATGCTAAGTAGTTCACATTAGTCAGTTAGAGCTCTGTTGGAGTTCCTAGGCAAGCCAGGTGGATAGAGGCTGCACCACCTTGTAGCTCTTGAATCTGAAACATGGGACCTCCTTAGTCCTGATGATAGGGGAAGAGGGAAAAATTAGAAACTTAACCATGCCTCAGACTGGGACTATTAATGAACCACATTCATTCATATTTGATTAGGTAAAACTGAGAATAGTAGAGAAGCAAATTGAATACTTGGTGAATATTACTATATCTCTTATTTCTCTCACTTTGGTAACTTTTACATTAGTGCTCTGAGATTCAGTATTTATTCCCAATACAGGTAATGAACCTATCTTTTCCCCTAAATTCATCAACATTTGTAATTAAAACAGTTAAATTTACTCTTTCCTCAAAGATACCAGGGACTTCCTGGTGGCTCAGACAGTAAAGCGTCTGCCTACAATGTGGGAGACCTGGGTTCAATCCCTGGGTCAGGAAGATCTCCTGGAGAAGGAAATGGCAACCCACTCCAGTATTCTTGCCTGAAAAATCCCATGGACAGAGGAGTCTGATAAGCTATAGTCCATGGGGTCGCAGAGTCGTCGACTTCTTTCACTTTCACTTCCAAAGATACTGGGCTTTCTCATCAACTCTGCTTTATAACACAATCCAGTTTTCTGAGATTTCCATTTAACGAGAGGGTTTTTTTTTAATATATTTATTTTAGCCATGCTGGGTCTCCGCTGTGCAGGTGGAATCTAGTTCTCTGACCAGGGATCAAACCCAGGCTCCCTGCATTGGGAGATCAGAGTCTTACCCACTAGACTACCAAGGAAGTCCCTCCATTTAAGGTTTTGAATCATATTTATCTATTACTAACTTATACATTGGCTTATCTGAAAAAATACATTTTTCCTTTACGTAGCAACAAATGCACAGGCAGCCTGATTATTTGGTTCACAATGTATGTGAAAGGGCTGTCATAAAATCCCAAATCCCAAAAGCTTCTTTTTAAGCACAAGTCTAATCATTTTTTCTCCCATTCACTACCTTCAGCAATAGAAGAGATGTGGGAAACACTTCTTCCTCTATATCCAATATGTGTCTTGCACTCTCAAAGGAAGTCACAGATAATACATGTTTTATATGTTTCCAGTTGTTGGTGATCCTGAAGGACTAATACAGAACTAAGAAAGCTGCCCTTATGTAAATCATCTTTATGAAATGACAGCACTTAGCCAACAAGAGTTCGCAGTGACCGAGTCCCAGATACACACTCATAGCATCATCAGCATGACAATGGATTTTAGCTGTGGGCATGAAAGAATGTGAGTGACTAGTTGTGTGTGTGTGTGTGTGTGTGTGTGTGCATTTTAGAGAGACACCAAGGATTGATTGATATTCAGGGAACTTTGTGAATTCACGTCAGATTACTTGTAGTGCTGAAATCCCCGAATTCAATCTATTGCCAAGTTTTATTAGTTCTCCTCTCCTTGGACTCATTCTTTTTGAGCTTTCTTCTTCCCCACCCCCCACCTCCTTCTACTTTAAAAAAAAAAAAATTAATTAATAAATCAGTTTGGGGGGTGTTGCACTAAACCTTCGTAGTTACTCTCAGGCTTTCTCATTTGAGTGGCTTTTCTTGTTGCAGGGCACAGGTTCTAGGCACGTGGGCTTCAGTCGTCACAGCGCTGCAGGCTCAGCAGCTGCGGGTCTCGGGCTGGAGAGCACAGGCTCAGTACTTGTAGCACATGGGCTTTGTTGTTCCAAGGCAAGTGGAGTCTTCCCAGACCAGGGATTGAACCTATGTCCCTTGCATTGGTAAGTGGATTCCTCTCCACTGTACCACCAGAGAAGTCCTCCTACGTTCCTTGTAAGTTTTGTTTCATTGCCTTCCGAAGTGAGTTCAGTTGGTGGGATGGTGCATCTATATGTGACCTGATGACGCTTATCTCTAGTTTGAACATCACACAACCGGATAGGATGGGAAGGAGACATTGGCCTCTGCTGGCCTATTCTAGGGGTTGTGGTGAAGAAGTTTTGACATTTTTAATTATGCCTCTATGACAGATACTGCAAGTTGACTCCTAATATCCATCTCCCCTTTCTCCCATAATCACAGAACAGACACATTGTAGCTGGTAACCTGGCCAACTATCTCCCTCACAGCTAGATCAAGCCATAGATTTTGGCCAGTGAAATACAAGAAATAGCATGTTCAGACTTTTGAACAGTTCACAGAAAGAAACAGTGGTTGCGAATGTTTGCTCCTTACTCCACAGTGCTGGCTGGAATTCAGAGATGCTGCTTCGAATCTGAGTTTTGTCTTGGACCTTTAGGTAAATGTCACAAGCTAAAGACGAGATGGAAACAGCATGAAAGGAAGAGTCTGGGTTCTTTATGACTTTCTGACAGCGGCCTATCAGCCCCAGGCACCATCTTCAGGCTCTGCGCGAGCGCACGTGTGTGTGTGTGTGCATGTTCATGCATGCGTGTATCACAGAAATATATTTCTACCTGCTGCTGCTAAGTCACGTCAGTCATGTCCGACTCTGTGCGACCCCATAGACGGCAGCCCACCAGGCTCCGCCGTCCCTGGGATTCTCCAGGCAAGAACACTGGAGTGGGTTACCATTTCCTTCTCCAGTGCATGAAAGTGAAAAGCGAAAGTGGAGTCGCTCAGTCGTGTCCGACTCTTAGAGACCCCATGGACTGCAGCCTACCAGGCTCCTGCGTCCATGGGACTTCCTAGGCAAGTACTGGAGTGGGTTGCCATTGCCTTCTCCGATTTCTACCTTACTTAAGTCAATTTTAAACAATTAATCAATTTTGGCTGCTTTGGGTCTTAATTGTAGCACATAGGATCTTCAATCTTCACTGAGGCATGTGGGATCTTTCAGCTGGAGTCTAGTTTCCTGACCAGGGATCAAACTCAGGCCTCCTACATTGGGAGCACGGGGTCTTAGCCACTGGACCACCAGAAAAGTCCTTCCAAATCTTTTTTTTATTTTGGGGACCTTAGTTCCCCAACCAGGGGTTGAACCCTGGCCCTTGGCAGTGAGAGCATAGAGTCCTAACCACTGGACCACCAGAGAATTCCCAAGCCAATTTAGTATTACTTTTTGGTCACTCCTGGTAAACTCAGACCTAACACATTCAACAAATAAAGGCGTTGATGGTCTTAACAAACATGAGCCTTCATTCTTGCTCCTCTATGTCTATGTCAAAACCCTGAAGCTTTGAAACATGTTAGGGAGCAGGTTGACTCTGGTATTTAATGGCTCCATTCTCTCTCACTCAACACATTTGTGGAACTAATAGCTGTATTCAGGATTCAGTGCATTGGTTTCCTCTTCTCCCTAAAACCCCTCCTTGGCTTATCTGCCAGCTGCTCGTCCTGGGAAAGACAGTCTCCCTCCAGCTCGGCAGTTCTGAGCCAGACTCATTCTTCGAACACAGCTGGGAGAAGTCAGGATTGGGGCTCCTGCCCAAGAAGGGCAGTGGGGAGCAGGGGCTCTACAACGTTGACCTCTTCAGTGTTCCCTCTGAAGTCACACTTAGCCAGGCTCCCATCACCTTATTTCCCAATTGTGGGCCCAGCCTCCAGCTTTCTGGTCCACACTGCAGATGGCTCACAGACTCATCAAGGGTGAACACAGGGTAAGCATACTATAGGTTCTTACTGGTTGATTGATTGGTGTTCATCTGCTTTTCCAGGAGGGTCCATTACAGCAGCTTTGGAAGAAAAGACAGCTGTCCCCCAAATGGTCTTGGTCAGTCCACCCTTTGTTCTGTCAACCAGCCCTTCTCTCTGTCACCAGACAGGGCTTTGCCTCCACTACTGCTGCCAGCCTAACATTTCTAGACTATCTATCTAGGATTTATTAATAGAAAGTGGATGTATATGCTTCTTCTTGTGTATCCAACAAAAGAAGTGAGTAAATTGCAGTGGCAAGACAAAAACCCAGTTTTTAAACTCCAATAAAGCTGTCTAGGCTTAAATTTGAGAAGGAGAACACTGGTGCTCATAACTCACAAGCAATGGGCTTTGCTTGCTCATTTCTTGGCATGGCAACATAGCTAGCCTCTGAGTCAGATAGGTTCCTATTTGTATCACTGACTATCTGTGTGATTTGGGGCATTTTTTTTTTTAACCTTCTTTAATCTCATTGTTCTTTCTTTGTCAAACAAGAATATTGACGTATCTATTTTTAGGCATGTTATGAAGATTAGGACTAATGCACAGGAGATGAAGTGACTGGCACATATTAGGAGTTCAATATATGTTAGACATTTATCTCAATTCAGTTGACATCTATTGATTCCTTGCCACATTCAAGGAACTGTGTTGAGTGTTGGTCAGCCATTGAGTTGACAAGCCTCAGGTGTGATGTTCTACTGAGTACAGCCAGCCTTTTCTTCTCTCTTGTCCTCATCTCTCCACTTTACTGAACATGTTGGTGGGTGCTGGCCACAAGCTTCTTCTGATGAGAGCTGGGTCAGGTCAGGGCAGTCAATTTTTTTTTTTTCACATGTTTTTGCAATGGGCCTAGTTTCCAAAGTGAATATCTGGACACATTCTATAAAGTGGTCTCCAGGAAAAAAAAAAAAAAAAAAACCACAACAAATACTTGCAGCTTTGCTCTGGGTTTTTCATTGAAACAGATGAATCCATGATGCATGAAAAGGCTGTCAGGCTGGCTGAAGGAGGCTGAATGCTGGGATAAAGCTGGGCGTCTGTTACTCCACGCCCCAATGTGAGGTCTGTTCTCCTGGGTGAAGCAAGGCTTGGCCAGACAAGCAGCACCATTGTAAAGTCCTGACAATAGACAAGCAAGAGGACTTGGCGGTGATGGAAAAATCCCCACCCCCTTTGAGTTTTAAAGGAATGGGAGCTGGGGTCCAAAGCCTGCCTTATTAGAGAGAGACAAATCACCCAAACCAATCTTTATTATGAATGCCGAGCTATTGAATTTCCTTGGCTCTGTAAAGCCTATTGATTTTGTGACAGTCAAAGATAAGTTATGCTCATGAAAGCTTTTTTTTTTTCTTCCTCCTTTTCCCTTCACAACATATTTTTTCAGACATATTGGCGTTGGGGATTGTAAGGAAAACTGTTATTGGTTTCTTTCGATTTAAGAGTAGGTCAGGGCTCAAGTGAGACTATGGGCCATTTTTACAGTGGTTTCCAGTACAGAATAGATGAGGTAGGAACCGCCAGAGCTGGGGTTGCTCTCTTATGTTATTTCAATCTCCAGCAGGAATGCTCCCGGCATCCCAGGCATTTCTGGAATTCTGACATTAGCCATGATCCACTAACTTACTCTTTGTCTTGTCTCTACTACACCACTCTCCTCTGATTGACCTCTATTCCCTTCTCACCAAGCCATACCATAACATCAGTCAACCAAGACTTGAAAGGCAGAACTTGAGAGAAACACTGCCCTGCAGAATGCTGTGGTATGTGTATATAAGAGGGTATTCTGCATAAATAAAAGGTAAAGGTTTCTTAAGTGGTAGGTGTTTATTTTTAAATGTACAAATACAATTCCACATTTTACAAAGATAGTAGATCCTCTCTTGATAATTTACTCAGAATTCTACCATGTTGTAAAAAATATTTTTGGCAATGCATATACTTATGTAAAATAAAGTCATGGTGGCTTCTATAACTAGTGAATTTTAAAGAAAATTGTGACAAATGTATCCAGACAATAGCATATATGATGGTTCAGATACCATTTTAAATCACAGAAGATAAGATCTATATATACTCAATATTTCTAAATGTTCAAACATTGGTGATATGGTTTAGTTGTGTCTGACTCTGGTGACCCCATTGACTGTAGCCCACCAGGCTTCTCTGCTCATAGGATTCCCCAGGCAAGAATACTGGAATGGGTTGCTATTCCCTTCTCCAGGGGATCTTTCCCACCCTGGAATCAAATCTGGTCTCCTGCATTGCAGGCAGATTCTTTACCGACTGACCTATGAGGGACAGTGGTGTTCAAATATTGAATAAACATAAATGAAAAGTCCTTTAATATATTCAGTGGACTCTAAGGCCTGATTACTACTCAGTAACTCATTCACTCAACAAATAGATGTTGAATACCAACCATGTTCCAAGCACACAATAAGAATATTGTGGATTAACCTCTCTCTATTTTTAATTACAATGAGCCTAACTCTGTAATTTTTTGATTAGAAAACCCATATTTGGATGAACCAGGGAAAGATGGAGGTGAGAATTGCCGTCACATATTCTTTTCTCTCCTTCTCCTTCTTCCCTTAGAGAGAAGACACTCTTGTTTCCATGGAGTAGAAAGCTAGAGAAGATATTTTGGAAGGGCTCATAAAATACTAATTCTGTTTCTGTTCCTCACAATCAACATGTTTGGAGTGGCTTCCCCCAGAGTTGATAGTCAAAAACATTTTTTGTCCCCCTCCCAATTAAGAAGCATCTCATGGGAAAAAAGGTAGAGAGCTATCCGAACCAGCAACCACATATCTATTTTCAACAAAGCATACAATCCACTTGACAATAGATTATGTATAAGAAGGAAGGAAGGCTTTGCCCCCTTCATAAAAGTAAAATCTTTTTCCATGTGTTCAGATTAATTGAAGTGTGCATGACCTGTTGTAGGGTTATCAGAAAATTCCACCATTTAAAGATATTTTCTTTAGCAACAGGTCAGAAGGTCAAAGAAACACATTATTTAGGGGTCAGACATTGCTCTTTCAGGAATCCTCTTTCAAAATATGTATCTAGGGATTTCCCTCGTGGTCCGGTGGTTGGGGGTCTGCACTTCCACTGAAGGGACCGGCGTTCAATCCCTGGTCAGAGAACTAAGATCCTGCATGTCACGTGGTCTGGCCAATGAATAAATAAGCCATTTGAAAATATTCACATTTTGAATGGAATGCCAGTGGTCTAGAGATTTGGAAGAGGGAGGAACATTCTATAATTTGGACATTTGCTGAGAGGGTTGGCACAGAAGAGGGGATGTAATAAGAAGGTCTGGGTAGCCAACTTCGAGATCAGACAGCAGGAGGTAATGAAGCAATACATAAACCAGAGAGGGACAGAAGGACATAGAAAGAAAGCTTCTCTACAATTTCGTATAGTGACTCTAGACTCTAATCATTACTGCCCTCCACCCTATCCTTCCAAAGGGTGGCATTATAAAAGAGAATTTCAAAGAAAATTTTCTAACATTTACACTCATTTCACTTAATTAGGTTTATATTTTAACTCTGTGTAAAAAGGATTCCCACAATTTCTGCTTCATGCACAATTTTTTTCTGGTAGTCTTAGATCCTTTTAGATCTTAGACTTATAGTCTCTCTAGACAAAAATAGTGAGAAAAGAAAGTGTTTGAGAGTCAGACAGATTAGAGTTAAATTTATGATCCAGTACTTCCCAGTCCTTGGGCAAATTGCTTGACCTCTGAAAGTCTCAAATGTCTTACCTACAAAGTCAACTCTACCTTCTGTCTCTTAAATCTACTGTAGTAAAGTGAATTAAAAAATAAAAAAGTAGTTGACACATGGTGAGGGCTTGGGAAAAAGGTGACAATCTCCCACCTTCAGTAAAGACAATACTTACCAGCCCCTTGTTATGGGGTTGCTCATACCAACTTCAGCATCCTCAACCCACTCACTTTTGGCTTGGCTTGACCATGGACTTACTTGAAACAGTAGAGTGTTAGTGGAGTGATACAGTCTAGCAGGGACTTTTAGAGCATCATGTGATTCTGCTCACCCCTTGGAGATTCTCCCTTTCATCAAAAAAAGCAAACCCCAGTTACAGTCCCCCCAGACAAGAAGGCATGTGAAGTCCATTCAAACCTAGCTGAGTCCAGCAGAGCCCAACAGATTCAGGGACAATCTCCAGATTCAAGGGCAGGAAATACATGTTTCGGGACTTCCCTGGTGGTCCAGAGGCTAAGACTCACCCTCTCAATGCAGGGGGTCCAGGTTTGATCCCTGGTCTGGAAGCTAGATCCCACATGCTACAACCAAAGATCCTACACAGCCAAATAAATAAATGTTTTAAAAAAAGAAAGAAATACATAGTTTGTTGTTAAAAACAACTGAGGTCTCAATCTTGTTTATTGCTACAACAAAAGCTGACTGATTTGTTCAAAGACATCTCCCCTGGTGGCTCAGATGGTAAAGAATCTACCTGCAATGCAGGAGACCTGGGTTCAATCCCTGGGTCTGGAACATACCCTAGGGAAGGGAATGGCAACCCACTTCAGTATTCTTGCCTGGAAAATTCCATGGACAGAGAAGCTTGGCAGGCTACAGTCCATGGGGTCCCAGAGAGTCGGACATGACTGAGCAACTAACACTTTCACATTTACACGGCGTTCAAAAAGTGTCTGTGCACCGCACCCCCCCTCCCCCCCTTCTCTTTAAAAAGTTTTTGTTCAGGTTAAATGTGAAAATGTAAATAAATCCTGAAACCAGTAACTGACATCACTGTTTGCTTCTTCTTCCTTCTTATACTCTGCTTAGTTTTTAAAAATTGGTCTCATAGTTTCTCTGGTACTTATTTGGGATTTAGATATTAAATAGGTGGAGCCGTTAGTTAGATTTTCAACCATCATCATAGTTCCTCTAACTATCTTAGGATCAAGTAATTGGATCAATTTTACTCCCTAGACATTATCATACTGAGGCCCTGGTGCCAGTTTAGAAGTTTCAGCATTAGATTAGTGGTTAAATGCCCCGAACTCTGGTCCAAAAGCAACAGATAGGAGCCTTGGGCTTGCCAGTCCCCAAATATTTAGCTGTGCTCCATAGAAACAAACAAGAAGGAGATGGAAATAAAAGACCAAGCCCCAAAGGAGGGGCATTGTTCAGTGAGTACCCTGCCTAAAACGGACTTCATTCTTAAACCAGTCTTTGTCATGCTTACCTCAATCAGGCCCCATAGTTGGCTACAAAGAGAATCTGGGATGTACTGGCTCACTGTATAGATTGCAATATAAGAGGTCATATTAAATCCATAATCTGGAAGTAAGCTTTGTGAGCAGATCCCAGAGGGGTCAATGAAAGGGATCCATATACAATACAATTCTCAGACATGTCTATAGAGGGTTAAAAATCCAAAGCTCAGAGTTGGAAGAAAGCCAGGTTGGGAGCTAAAGAAACCTAATTGGATGGAAATTAGAGCAAAGGCTCAGACATGGGAAGCTCAGACAAATTTTCCCTGATGGCTCTCCTCTTAGCTGCTCTCACGGTTTTATAGAGGCTACCTGTCTGTAGGGGACTTTAACCCAAGTGCCCAAAAAGGGACATTTAGCTTCTGACATACTCCTATAGTTGGAGGATGGGGGTGGTGAACCCGTAAGACTATAGAGTCAGTCTGCCTTTCCAGAACTCAGTAGAAGAGTAGAATGTGAGAAAGGCAAGACAAAAAGGGCCTCATCACAGGCCTGCCCTCTCATATGTGAGCATATTGGGGGAACATCCAATGTTCATAAATTGATGCTGTCTATCCAGTACAGAATCAAAGTGGTTTCAAAAATCACCTCAAATGTGAAAGAATTCAGGAAGCTAATAGTGTTTACTTTCATTCCATTCTCTAACTTTTGGGGAGAAAAAAACAAACCTTAGGTTGAGTTGAGGGAAAAATACACCTCAGTTTTTTCATATAAAGGTGTCCACAACATGAAAAAAAATCCTTTGGGAAATTAAAGTTTAATGAGAGAGACTGGTAAAGTCTCTTGTGAGATGTAGGAAGCTTCCGTAGGTGAAGGAACTTTGAGAGCATGCTGTATGAATAATGCAAGAGCTAGACTTCGCCATCTCTTTCTGCAGATTTACATTTCTGAAAACAAAGGGTCAAAGTACATGGGAAAAGCATCTGAAGCCCCAGAAACCACTAAGCCGGTGGAACCAGCCTCCACAATATATTTGCAAGCTGCCTTCCCAGCTTAATTCCTCTTACACACTCTCTGGGCTACAACAAACTCCACCCCAGGAGGCCTCCTGCAAATGCCCTGAGCTTTCCCTCCCCTTCCCGCACTCCAGCTCAGCCCGCCCCTGCCATACATCTTCCATGCAGAAGACCACAAGATGCCTCCTCTTCCACTGAGCCTCCTTCGTCTGCAAGTGACATCTTTCCCCTAAATTTCATGGCATTTTGTCCATCTCTTTTGATGCTTAGAAGTTTCTGCTTTCTATAATTATTATATACCATATCACTTATACTAGACTACAAAACCCTGAGGGCAAGGAATGTACCCAGTATCATCTCTGTGTATCAAAAGGACAAAGAAAATGCTCAGATCAACATATAGGGACTTCCCTGGTGGCCCAGTGGTTGAGAATCCACCCTTGCCAGTGCAGGGAACGTGGGTTCCATTCCTGGTCCGGGAAGATTCCACATGCTGCGGAGCAACTAAGCCCTGTGCCACCTCTACTGAGCCCTCACTCCAGAGCCCCTGCTCCGAAGTAAGGGCAGCCCCTGCATAGAGAAAACCCTCACACAGCAACAAAGACCCAGTGCAGCCAAAAGTAAACAACAGCAACAAAAAAATCAACAGGTACACACTGCTGTATTTTTAATGGATAACCAACAAGGACCTATTGTATAGCACAGGGAACTCTGATCAATGTTATATTGCAGCCTGGATGGGAGGGGAGCTTGGGGGAGAATGGATAGGTGTGTATGTACAGATGAGTCCCTTTGTTGTCCACCCGAAACTATCACAACATTGTTAATTGGCTGTGTGCTCCTGATCAGGCGCTTCAGTCGTGTCTGACTCTTTGTGACCCTGTGGACTGTAGCCCGCCAGGCTCCACTATCCATGGGATTCTCCAGGCAAGAACACTGGAGTGGGTTGCCATGCCCTCCTCCAGGGGATCTTCCAGAACCAGGGACCCAACCAGTGTCTGCTGCATTGCAGGTGGATTCTTGACTGCCGAGCCTCTGGGGAAGCCCAGTTGGCGACACTGTGATATAAAATAAAAAGTTTAAAAAATAATAAAATAAAAAGTTTCTCAAAAAAGAAGATGCTCAGGCAGTTAGTATACTGATAGAAGTGATGAGAGGAAAAAAACCCCCAAGTATCAGCTTTTAAAAAATGTTCATTACTACCTTGTGTTCAAATTTACAAATAGTTCTATAAAAAGTGTTAAGGCACAAGATTTAAAACAGTTAACTATTTCTAGAGGGCTTGCTGCAAACTGATGACGTCCTGCTCAAATATCCAGAGGCAACCGCTTTCAACTGTGTTTGCCCTCTCTTTTTCTATTACCTCTATATCAATGCATGATTATCCTTCCTCTGATATTTTCACTCTTTGGCCTTATCTATTGATTTCCTACTTTAAGATAAGAATTTATCTTTCTCGCATCATTCCAGTCTGTCACTCATGCCAACTTCTTGAGAACAGCCCCTAATACAGTTAAATCTTAATTTGGTTAGGGTAATAGTGGTTACACAATTATGATATGTGTAGTGTACTTTCTTTAAAAAAAAAAAAAATCACTGGAGTTAATAACTGTCCTGCCCTTTCTTAGTTTTCTGTAAACTCATGAGTAATGAAACCCCAAAGTCTCACTCAAATGTTTAAACTCCCTCTGAGTATTTTCAGACATTTTCAGATGTCCAATCAATTTTCTCTTATTGAATAAATATCTCTTGATGATTCCTGGACTTATGTCTCCTACTGCACAGTGGTCCTGTGGGAATTCCCTGCACCATCATCACTGGAATCCCCTGGCTTCAGTTGGAGCTCATTTTTTATCTTCCTTGATTTAATGGGAATAAACTCTCAGAAAGCTTCTTAGGAAACAAGCAGAGAAAATCAATTTCTTAAGATCTGGAAGCTCTGGGAATTCCCTGCTGGTCCAGTGGCTAGGACTCTGCACTTGCACTGCTGAGGGCATGCGTTCAGTCCCTGGTCAGGGAACTAGAATCCCATAAGCCTTGCATTGTGGCCAAAAAAACGCAAAAACTGGAAGCTCTGAAAATATCTTTGTTCTAGCTTCAGGCTTGACAAATAGTTTGGCTTTGTAAAGAATTCCAGTTGTACAGAATATTTAGTCAGAATTTTGTTCCATTGTCTTCAAACATCTACAATTATTGTTGAGAAATCCAAAGCATTCTAATACATGATCTAATTCCTATGTAAACATTTATTTTCTCTCTGGGATTGTGTGTGGTCTTTACTTTTACTGTGAAATCTCACTGTAAAAATTTTTACAGTGAAATTTTTTAAATTTCACAGTGATATACCTGGACACAAGTATGTGATTGTGCATTGAGCTGGACACTAAGTACAAAGTTTAATAATAAGTATTTTAAAAAAAAGATTTTTCAGAAAATCTTAGTGCTCTCACTCCTGGGTGGGTGGAGTGGGTAGCCAGAGGGCAAGGTTCAGTCCCTGTCTGGAAACTGCAAACCATGTGGCATGCCCCACCCCCACAGTGTATATCCAATTATTTTCTAAGCCACTTAGAATTTGTTTATTATTACAGAGTTGCTTTGAAATGTAAACAACTGAAATTTGTATTTACATACTTTTTTTTTTTTGGACAGGAAATGCTGTGGGTCTTTAGATGTTTTTAGAAGGTGAAAGTAAATGGTAGAGATGTGTAATCATGATATAATTACCTGTCTGAAAGCTTGAAACCTTGAACCCTGTTGAAATGCCAGGAATTTAACATCAGACCTGGATCCTGTGACAGGAGCAGCTGAGGGACCATAGCAGGAAGGAGCTCAAGCAAGTCAAACAAAATAATCAAAGATCTAAAGACTTGAGGTTGTTTGTGTCCATTCTTATAAATTCACAGCTAAGTCTTGACAAGACAGAATGTGACAGATTGCTTAGTACCAGCAAATATGTAGGATACAATTTGTCTATAAGAAAAATGCTCTAAGACCATTTTTCACTGGCATAAGGGAAGGAAGGGGAGAGGCCTCCACAAATATGAGATTTAACATTTATGCAGGACTATCATAATTTCTCCAACATAAATCAACATAAAGGGAGAGAAAGAAGAATGTTGCACTGCTTTGTAAGGAAAAAAAACCCTATAAATTAGAGAATATGGAATTATAATTACAGAATGTTCTGATTAAAATCACTTATAAAATGCAGTATATGGTAAAAGGTCACTAAACCTTAACCAGTGATATAATTCAGATCTATCAAGACACCTCCAATTATTCCCCAGGGAAATTAGTCTGTTGGTTACAGAGCCACTGCCACTGATCTGAGCAGGCCAGACTGGGACTTTGGACTGGCGATCTGGGAGCCGGGAGAAGATCTTAGGATGTGGGTGAACATCATTGCCCTCTTTGCTCAAATCTTCTTCCACAACTGCTGCTATCAATCACTGATTTCTTCCTTTTCTCAGGTTCCTCCCTTCCCTTCTGGACAAAGTGAAATTTTTGGCTCTGAAATACTTGATTTGAAATGAAATATGTCCACCACTTCTATTTTTCTATCTGTATATCCTTCTTCATTTTCTTCATGACTGATTCAAACTGGCTTTCCTGGAGGCAAAAATTTCTAGTCCAGCTCCCTTAGGGAAAAAATGAAAACCCAAAAGACACAGATTTTATGTGCTTTGAAAAGATACATAAGAAAACAATATTAAAAGAGGGTGGGAAAGGCTGAGCTGGTGGAAGGAGAGGCATTGTATATAATCATACATGTTAATTGTTTTTACTGAGATTATTTTAGTCCTCTGAGAAAAAGAACTATATCAAATCATTCCTTGTACAGTTTTCCTGATCAGCGTGTCATCTCCCCGTTCCACACACAAGCCTGATTATAAACACGTGTCTTACATCAGACAGGGATGATAGAAAGAAACAACAATTATGTATTATTTATCATGACATTGATATCTTTATAAAACTGTGCATTTCATGTTAAAAAAAAAGGTTTGGAAATGGAAAAATATATACAGGAGAATTTAAAAAGTTGTGTTTTATCACAGATTTACTTCAAATAATAAAAGAATTCAGTTGTGTGTGTGTCTATGTGTTTACCCATGAATATGAAACAATAGTATAAATGTCTAAATCCTAAATATTGCAATGCACATATTTTTATATTTTTAAATATTGTTTGAGAACCTGATCTTTACTGTCATTATTTGGACATATCTTAAATTCTTTAAACAATTGTTTGCTTTTTGGACATTATCGTATTTCTGAAATTCTGTTTATAAGTTGTAGTATTTTGGAATTTCATTACATTAATCTTTATATTTTTATCTGATTGTTTTCTTTGGATAAATCCAAACAGTAGAAATATTGAGGTCAAAGGACATGATTGCCTCTGGCATTTATATATATAGCCAAACTACACTTCAGAAAGGTTGTATTGGCTTTCACTAAAGTGTAAGTGTGCTTTTATATCAAGCATCCTTTTCCAGTCCAGTTACCATTATTTTTTTAATACTGTTTTTTGGAAAACTGGTTAGTGGTTTCTAGAAAAGTTAAACATACACATATGATTAAGCCATTCCTGCTTTATTTTAAACTTTGATTGCAAATAAGGTTGAGGTTTTTTAAATGGTGCTTACATTTTTTGTGTGAATTACAACAGCACTTTATAGATAAGAACATGAACCCTTTACAAGTATTTATTTAGTTAGTTACTTATTTGGGCTGCATCCGGTCTTAGTTGCAGCATGTGGTGTCTTCCTTGCGACACATGGGCTCTCCAGTTGTGGCCCACTGGCTCCAGAGCACGCAGACTTCAGTAAGTGTGGCATATTAACCCTTTATTGACTTCTAACAGTTATATCCAACCAGCCCTCCTAAAGGAGATCAGTCCTGGGTGTTCATTGGAAGGACTGATGCTGAAGCTGAAACTCCAATACTTTGGCCACCTCATGCAAAGAGATTACTCATTGGAAAAGACCCTGATGCTGGGAGGGATTGGGGGCAGGAGGAGAAGGGGACAACAGAGGATGAGATAGTTGGATGGCATCACTGACTCGATGGACGTGAGTTTGAGTAAACTCCGGGAGTTGGTGATGGACAGGGAGGCCTGTACTCTTTTTTTCTTAACCTGGCTTCTTTCATTAATTATGATTATTTAGAGATTTATCTATGTTCAGTCATACATCAATAGTTTATTTTTATTGTTGTTTTAGTATTGCATTGGATAGATATAAAACAATTTAGTCATTTACCTAGTGGTAGCAATTTGGATTGTTTCCAATTTTGAGCAATTACAAATACAGGTTTTCCAAATATTGCTATACACAGTTTTATATGAACAGATGCCCTCATTTCTCTCATGTAAATATCTCAGAGTGGATTGACTGGATCACATGATAATACATATATTTAACTTCTCTAGAAACTATTGACCTATTTTCCAAAGAGGTCTTACCACTTTATATTCTTGTCAACTACAAATTGGCACTTACCAAGAACATTGCCAATGACTGAACAACAAGGCATTTGCCATCTGCCTCTATCGAGATTGAACCCCAAGCTGCTATAGCTGTTGACCTTCAACAACCCCTGAGGGATCAGGGTGGAGTAAGGCACTCTGTGCTCCAGGGAATCTGGTGGGACAGGTCTTTAGATAGTTGGATGTTTTTAGGAACAGATTTTATGATCCCAATCCTTGCATCTCCTCATATCTAGAGAAGCATTAAATCCCCTCATGGCGCCATCAGACTCTCATGACTAACAAAAAACCTTTTGTAAATTGAATGCTTCAGGGTATTGAACTCCCCCTTCCCCAAAACCTCATATATTGACTTACCCCGACTGCCACTTTGGAGCAGTCTCTCAGAGCTATCTGAGATGTTGCCTCCAGGGCTGCAGTCCTCATTTTGCCCCAAATATAACTTAACTCACAACTCTCAAGTTGTACATCTTTTTTTAGTTGACATTTTCATCAACTGGATTTAAGAGTTCCATTTGCTTTATGTACTCTCCAACACTTGATATAGTAAGTCGTTTAAATTTTAACCATTCTGATTAAGTGTGGCATGGTATTTTACTGCAATTTTATTTGTATTTACCTAATGACTATTAGGGGCTTCCCTGGTTGCTCAGATGGTAAAGCATCTGTCTGCAATGCTGGAGACCCAGGTTTGATCCCTGTATCGGGAAGATCCCCTGGAGAAGGGAATGGCAACCCACTCCATCCAGTACTCTTGCCTGGAAAATCCCATGGACAGAGGAACCTGGTAGCCTACAGTCCATGGGGTCGCAAAGAGTTGGACACGACTGCGCAGCTTTACCTTAATGGGTTTCCTTGGTGGCTCAGACTTAAGAATCTGCCTGCAATGCAGGAGACTGGATTCAATCCCTGGGTCTCTGGGTTCAATCCCTGAGTCCAGAAAATCCCCTGGAGAAGGAAATGGCAACCCACTCCAGTATTCTTGTCTGTGTAATCCCATAGACAGAGGAGGCTGGCAGGCTACAGTCCATGGGGTTGCAGAGTTGGACATGACTGAAACAACTTAGCACACATACTGGACAGAAAGAAAAGTTTTATTCAAAGTTTTATTCACTGTTGATATGATTGCCAGTATAGAATATCAGATGGAATCTTTAAAAGCTAATAGAATAAGGGAGTTTATCATGGATGGAGGATAAATTGCATGAGTTCAGTTCAATTCAGTCACTCAGTCGTGTCCACCTCTTTGTGACCCCATGAACCACAGCAGGCTAGGCCTCCCTGTCCATCACCAACTCCCAGAGTCCACCCAAACCCATGTCCATTGAGTCGGTGATGCCATCCAACCATCTCATCCTCTGTCCTCCCCTTCTCCTCCTGCCCTCAATCTTTCCCAGCATCAGGGTCTTTTCAAATGAGTCAGTTCTTCACATCAGGTGGCCAAAGTACTTGAGTTTCAGCTTCAACATCAGTCCTTCCCAGAACACCCAGGACTGATCTCCTTTAGGATGGACTGGTTGGATCTCCTTGCAGTCCAAGGGACTCTACAACACCACAGTTCAAAAGCATCAATTCTTCGGTGTTCAGCTTTCTTTATAATCCAATTCTCACATCCATACATGACCACCGGAAAAAACCATAGCCTTGACTAGACGGACTTTTGTTGGCAAAATAATGTCTCTGCTTCTTAATATGCTGTCTAAGTTGGTCATAATTTTCCTTCCAAGGAGTAAGCATCTTTTAATTTCATACATAAATCAAATATAATTTATATACTAGCAACAAGCAATAGGAAATTGAAATTAAAATACAATTTAAAAGAACATAGAATTTTTGATTTAAAGATAAAAGAATATAAAAATTATGAAATATGTTGGGATAAATTTGAAAAAAAAGAACAAGACTGAGACATTGAAAGTTATAAATAATTGCTAGAGAAAAATTTAAAAGGCATAAAAAAGTGATATACTTTGTTCAAAGGACCAAATACTCAATATTTTAAGATAGCATTTCTTCTGGAAATGATTTATAGATTCAATAATATTCCAATCAAAATCCCAGCAGACATTTAGTAAAATTAACAAGCTGATTCTGATATTCATATGGCAATGCAAAGGCCCTAGAATAGTCAAAGAAACTTTGAAAAGGAAGAATGAAGTTGGAAGACTAACAGTATTTGATTCTAAGACTTACTGATACACTAATTAAGACAGTGTGGAATTGGTGTGAAATAGTAGACCCATTGGTTGAGGGAGCAAAATAGAAATTCCCATACATAAATGGGCAAATAATTTTTGACAAAAATGAAAAAGCAAGGTAATTCAATGGAGAAAGAATATCTTTTCAATAAGTAGTACTGGGTCAGTTGTATATTTGAATGCAAAAAAAGATAGCTTCAACATATACATTATAGAATATACAAAATTTAACTCAAATTAGACTATAAACCTAAGTATAAAGCAAAAAAACTATAAAAAAAAAAGCACTGGAAAATCTTTGTATATTTTGATTAGGCAAAAATTGCTTAGATATTTTGCTAGAAGCACCATTCATAAAATGTTGATTAAATTGGAATTTATAAAATTTTAAACTTGTGCTCTTTAAAGACACTACTGAGAGAATGAAAAACCAAGCCAAAGAGGAGGAGAAAACATTTTAAAATCATTTATCTGGTAAAGGTTTATATTTAGAATTTTAAAAAGAAACTAAAAACCTCTCAGAACTTAATGACAAGTAACTAACCCTTTTTTCTCTTTGATATTTATGAGATTGTCTTCCAAGGTTACCATTTAATTTCTATTTTCTTTTTTTCCTCCACCTCTCTTTATTTGGTTTTGTTTCAGTCTTAGATGAAAACAAAATGTTTAGCATTGCTCCCTATATCTTTTATTTTTTTTTAGTCATTTTGAACAAAGCATTTTGTACTTTTTACATCATCATATTTACCAATTAAAATTCATTTTTGTAATGTGTGACAGTGATTTTTTAAACATAAAGGTTTTAATTTTGTTAAGTAGTGGGAGAAGGCTAGATCTCATCTTAAAATTGACTTTGTATGTGGAAAGATAGTTCTCAAACTGTCAGCCATGTGCAATTTTGAAGCATACAAGTTGTTCTACATTAGAAACAGATTATACCAGGAAAAGTTGCCATATCTTTGACCCTGGCTTTGTAGCCCCAGTAAACTTTTGCATGGTGAGATGATTGGTGTTCACGATAAGCAAGAAAAGCCAGAGAAATGCCCTGGGGACACTCTCAAGCACAACTTGGAAATCAAGAGACATTTTAGCTAGTGGGATCTTGTGCCTACTAAGTCACTTCAGTCGTGTCTGACTCTTTGGGACCCCCATGGACTGTAGCCTGGCAGGCTCCTCTGCCCATGGGACTCTCCAGGAAAGAATACTGGAGTGGGTTGCCAAGCCCTCCTCAGGGGATCTTCCTGATTCAGGATTTGAACCCACGTCTCTTGTGTCTCCTGCATTGGCAGGCAGATTCTTTACCACTAGTGGGACCTTAGAGACAAGTTTTAACCAGTCCTGAGAAAATTGAATATGTCGGCAGGTGACTGAACCAGCGCATGGCAGTCAGGAATTGGGAACTATAAGAAGGTAGAAATAGCAGAAAGAATACACATCTAAGACGCCAAATTCCCCAGCCTGCTCACTTTTCTAATGTTCCAGCGACACTGCATATAGCCATGGACACCTCAAAATTCAAAGCCCAGCCCTCCTACGAGTAGCAGGATCACTGCCCAGATCATCATCCTTAAATACTGAAGACAATCAATCTATGGTCTTTATATACCTATTCTCGGTTCATAGCTTTTGTTGGAAACTTACTGCCTTTGAGAAGAATGATGCATTTGTCTTTCTCTCCCTTCTCTCTCTCTTCTCTCTTTTCTCACAGTAAACATCAGTTCTGATCTATTAAATGTTTTAATGTTTTGTGGAATGTAAACTGATGTTTAATGTTTTGTGGAATGTGGCTTTTACTTTCATTCTCACATGCCTATGGAGAGGGGGTATATGGAAACTTTTGAAAGAATAACTTCTGAGATGTCAAAGTTAGGACGAGAAGCCTCACTAAACCACACAGGTGAGCTCCTTGCAATCCCCAAGGGTCCTGAGGATGTCTTCACTCGAGTCAGCTATCAAATCTTGAGAAAGTTATTTGAGTAATGAACAACATTAATAAATCAATAATGATTGATTCAGAGAAACCAATTTATCCTGGCCACAAGCACAATCAAAAACAGTGGTCTTCAAATTTGTTGAAGTACCTCCTAAAATAAGTGTGGGGGAAAAAACACACACATAAAAACCATCACATATTTTAGGTAGAAATATAATTTTTACCTTAAAATTTAGAGTTAGTTGCTCAGTCGTGTCTGACTTTTTGTGACTCCATGGACTGTAGCCCACCAGGTTCCTTTGTCAATGGAGTTTTCCAGGCAGGAATACTGGAGTGGGTTGCCATTACCTTCTCCAGGGGGTCTTCCTGACCCTGGGATTGACACTGGGTCTCCTGCTTTGCAGGCAGATTCTTTAACTTTTGAGCCACAAGAAAAACCCCATTTAAATTCTTAAATTTCAGAAGCAAACCAGGAAATTTGTGTCGTATTGTAAACAAAGATGTTTTAAAATAAAAATATTAGTTACCATTTAAAATGTATCCAAATAGTCAAAATACTTTACTGAGTTGATATCCACTCTCATCTGTTTTAGAACTGTACAGTGACTTTTGCTTTAACAGTATGAAATCATATATTGTTTTATTTTCCCTTGACCAAATATTTCCATTTTATTTTTTCACAGTATCCTATCCTAATATATTTATATCTGAAAAATTTTTATTGATAATCTTACTGTATTGTATGCCACAATAAATATTTATATATTGAAATTTTATTTTTTGTAACCAAAGACCATAGTTTAAACATTTTTCTAGATTTAGTTATTATTACAATTAGTGTTTATACACAACTGTAAACAAAATACATACATTAAAATATTGAAGAGATTAATAATCAATAAACAGATTTAAAAACACAAAGGAAAAAAGAATTTTTGAAAGATATCCCTTAATAAAAAGGAGTGGGTCTTATTTCTTAATTGGTTCTTGGATTCATGAATAAACATTACTTAAGGTAGAGTAAGATAGAGTTCAGTCTTAAAAACTATTCCTATTTTGCTATATAAGCTTTGGATTAAGAAACCTTATGTACTGAAATGGGCTTCCCAGATGGCTTAGTGGGTAAAGAATCCACTGGCAATACAGGAGACATAGGAGAAATGGGTTAGATCCCTGGATCAGGAAGATCCCCTGGAGGAGGAAATGGTAACTCATTCCAGTATTCTTGCCTGGAAAATCCCATGGACAGAGGAAACTGGGGAGCTACAGTCCAAAGGGTCACAAAGAGTTGGACATGACTGAGTGACTAAACACACACAAGAAACCTTATTCACATAAATAAGTAGATTAAAAATGGCAGGAATTTTCTAATAGAGTACATCATGAGAAACGTTGGGTTGGAGGAAGCACAAGCTGGAATCAAGATTGCCGGGAGAAATATCAATAACCTCAGAGAGGCAGATGACACCACCCCTATGGCAGAAAGTGAAGAAGAACTAAAGAGCCTCTTGATGAAAGTGAAAGAGGAGAGTGAAAACGTTGGTCTAAAGCTCAACATTCAGAAAACTAAGATCATGGCATCCGGTCCCATCACTTTATGGCAAATAGATGGGGAAACAGTGGAAACAATGGCTAACTTTATTTTTCTGGGCTCCAAAATCACTGCAGATGGTGATTGCAGTCATGAAATTAAAAGACACTTTCTCCTTGGAAGGAAAGTTATGACCAACCTACACAGCATATTAAAAAGCAGAGACATTACTTTACCAACAAAGGTCCATCTAGTCAAGTCTATGGTTTTTCCAGTGGTCATGTATGGATGTGAGAATTGGACGATAAAGAAAGCTGAGTGCTGAAGAATTGATGCTTTTGAACCGTGGTGTTGGAGAAGACTCTTGAGAGTCCCTTGGACTGCAAGGAGATCCAACCAGTCCATCCTAAAGGAGATCAGTCCTGGGTGTTCTAGGAAGGACTGATGTTGAAGCTGAAACTCCAGTACTTTGGCCACCTGATGTGAAGAACTGACTCATTGGAAAAGACCCTGATGCTGGGAAAGATTGAGGGCAGGAGGAGAAGGGGAGGACAGAGGATGAGATGGTTGGATGGCATCACCAACTAAATGGACATGGGTTTGGGTGGACTCTGGGAGTTGGTGATGGACAGGGAGGCCTGACGTGTTGTG
Organism: Cervus canadensis; assembly: GCF_019320065.1. Lineage (NCBI taxonomy): Eukaryota > Metazoa > Chordata > Mammalia > Artiodactyla > Cervidae > Cervus > Cervus canadensis. The sequence goes on along the minus strand of NC_057400.1, from coordinate 31,325,155 downwards.
CTTCATGGGGTCACAAGAGTTGGACATGACTGAGCGACTGAACTGAACTGAAGTGAATCTCACTCAAGTCTTTGAATTTTTTCTTGATGGGAATAGTTGTGGTTTTTCCCTTGCAAAGTGAGACATCAATCACAAAAGGAGGTTTAGAAAAGTAAAACCACTGATGAATTCTCGGATAAATTCCTTTATTATATGGAAAGAGTAATATAAAATTTGAGGATCTGAAACTTTGATCCCATTAAAAGTATAGACTCTGTGGTGACCCAAGGGCAAAAGAGCAGAGAAAACCAAGGAGGATCTTGGAATGCAGGAACAGAAAAACCAGCCCCTTATCGTCCTTCCCTCCCCCATGTTGTAACTAATAATGTATTTCAGGTCCTCCTGAGCAGTATAACCTGTCTCCCCTCCTACCCTATCAGTTCAGTTCAGTTCAGTTGCTCAGTTGTGTTCGACTACCTGTGACCCCATGAACTGCTGCACGCCAGGCCTCCCTGCCCATCACCAACTCCCAGAGTTTACTCAAACTCATGTCCATTGAGTCGGTGATGTCATCCAACCATCTCATCCTCTGTCCTCCCCTCCTCCTCCTGCCCTCAATCTTTCCCAGCATCAGGGTCTTTTCCAATGAGTCAGTTCTTCACATCAGGTGGCCAAAGTATTGGAGTTTCAGCTTCAGCATCAGTCCTTCCAATGAACACCCAGGACTGATCTCCTTTAGGATGGACTGATTGGATCTCCTTGCAGTCCAAGGGACTCTCAAGAGTCTTCTCCAACACCACAGTTCAAAAGCATCATTCTTTGGTGCTCAGCTTTCTTTACAGTCCAACTCTCACATTCATACATGACCACTGGAAAAACCATAGATTTGACTAGACGAACCTTTGTTGGCAAAGTAATGTCTCTGCTTTTTAATATGCTGTGTAGGTTGGTTATAACTTTTCTTCCAAGGAATAAGCATCTTTTAATTTCCCCATAGGGAGAAGGTATTTGCCTTACTCTTCCCCCCATCCAGTATATGTGCCTCATCCAATCAGCAAATGACCCTCAAGACCCCTATCCCACTCCTTGTACCCTGAGTATAAAAGTGGACTAAGGACCCCTGTTCAACGTCGATTCTCCCTTGAGCTGGCCTGCTGTTCTAACAGCATCTCCCACTCTAATAAACTTTCTTCTTCTCTCATTCTGCATGATGTCTGTAAATCATTTTCCAACCCACACTCAGACCACAACAGACTCCTGAGTCCCTCAGGAAAAGTTTTTCTGTATCCCTAAACTTGCACATGTCTCAGTTTGAATATTGCTTGTTTAGACCAGAAATTCTTGAATGTGGTCCTGTACTGGCATTATTTGGGAATTTGTTTCGTAGGCCTCACCCTAGAATCCCGCACTTATACAATTTCAACCAACAGATAGGATGTGTTCCTATCTGTAATTGAGTAAAGGGTAGAATGCTTTGCTCCTCAGATAAACAGCTTGCAGGAAAGGGCACAAAGAATTTAACCTTTTCTAGAATGGCTGTTCTGCTTCCTCTTTCAAATGAAGAGAACTTCTTCTGTTAGTGTGTATGTGTGTTCCCACCAAATGCCTTGGAGTGCAGGATTATTTGGGATAAAACTGACAAGGAACAGAGGACTTAAAGCTATACTATTGTATTTTCTGATAACATATCTATCTTCTGCACAAAGCTTTAAGTCTCCAAAGGCAGGGGCAAAGTCTTATTTATACAACAAGAGCAGAAAGATGTTTGTTGTATTGATTTGAAATGGTGCTATTTAAATACAATGGAAGAAGTAATGTGTTTGGTGTCCTAACAGTTATCAGTGATTTTTGTGCCCTTAGGTCAGTTTTGCCAAGACCTTGGAAGGGAACTCAATGCCAGAACAAACTGACTGTGATAAGAAAATGGAAACTGAGGCAGTACAATAAGGAGGAATTGTTGTCAATAACTCAGGACCTCAGAGGCCACCAGCTTTGGAAAAGACTTTAGCATTTTATGTTCATGGGTTTCTTTTTTTAAAAAAAAATGTATAATAATGAATGTATTTGGCTAGTTCAGATCTTAATAGCAGTACTTGGGATCTTTGTTCTTCCTTGTGGCACTCAGAATCTTTTAGTTGCAGCCTGTGGGATCTAGTTCCCTAAGCAGGGACTGAACCCTGGCCCACTGCATTGGAAGCACAGAGTCTTAGCCACTGGACCACCAGGGAAATCCCTGTCCCTGTGTTTCTTAATTCGTTTAATATATGCTTCACTATTTGGATGAGCTCTACTTGCATACTCTTTGATTGTATGAACAAGATTGATTTATATTTTTTAATATAAAATTATGATACTGGTCTTGAAAGAGTTTATTATAACCTTTGCCCAAGATCATACAATAAAATATCAGTTTTAAGCTGGATTAGGAGCAGGACTTCCTGTTAGGTGCTTTATTGGCTCTAGCACCCTGCTGTAAGATTTTCTGGAAGAAATTCCTACTTTAGTAGGGGAAAATTCAACAGACTGCAATGTTGGATTCAGTGTCAGCACCACCGTGCAATATTTTAGGTGTTGGGTAGATCATTTTATATCACTAAGTCTTGCTAAAAACTTTTTTGACTCTAAAATTTTATGAAGTCTGTCACCTTCAAGATATTTCTTGGACGAAACTGAAGCTCAAAAATTTACAATATTTGTGATTTGCTTATTGCTTCTATTATCTTCAATGCCTTCACCTACCCTGCTCTATTTGACTTCAGTTCAGTTCAGTCACTCAGTCGTGTCTGAGTCTTTGAGACTCCATGAACTGCAGCACGCCAGGCCTCCCTGTCCATCACCAACTCCCGGAGTTCACCCAAACTCATGTGCAGTGAGTCGGTGATGCCATCCAGCCATCTCATCCTCTGTCGTCCCCTTCTCCTCCTGCCCCCAATCCCTCCCAGCATGAGGGTCTTTTCAAATGAGTCAACTCTTCTCATGAGGTGACCAAAGTATTGAAATTTCAGCCTAAGCATCAGTCCTTCCAATGAATACCCAGGACTGGTCTCCTTTAGGATGGACTGGTTGGATCTCCTTGCAGTCCAAGGGACTCTCCAACACCACAGTTCAAAAGCATCAATTCTTCGGCACTCAGCTTTCTTCACAGTCCAACTCTCACATCCATATGTGACCACTGGAAAAACCATAGCCTTGACTAGACAGACCTTTGTTGGCAAAGTAATGTCTCTGCTTTTTAATATGCTGTGTAGGTTGGTCATAACTTTCCTTCCAAGGAGTGTCTTTTAATTTAATGGCTGCAATTACCATCTGCAGTGATTTTGGAGCCCCCCAAAATAAAATCTGACACTGTTTCCACTGTTTCCCCATCTATTTGCCATGAAGTGATGGGACCAGATGCCATGATCTTAGTTTTCTGAATGTTGAGCTGTAAGCCAACTTTTTCACTCTCCTCTTTCACTTTCAGCTAATAAATATTAAGAGGTTTCCCAGGTGGCTCAGTGGTAAATAATCCTCCTGCCAATACAGGAGACGCAGGTCCAATCCCTGATTTGGGTAGATCCAATGAAGTAGAAAATAACAACCCACTTTAGTATTTTTGCCTGGAAAATGCCATGGACAGAGAGCCTGGTAGGCTACAGTCCATGAAGTTGCAGAGTCAGACACAACTGTGCATGCATGCAAGAAACCTTTTATTATTCTGCCTGGGGGTTCATAGAAACTTTAAAGGGTGTTTTAGAGTTTGGATTTTGAACAGGCAAAGGGAAACAAATTCTAATAAGATAGCTTTGCTTTATTTCATATAAAAAACAAAATTAAAATTTATGTTTTTTTTTAATTGAACAAAAGGGGCTTCCCAGGTAGCACAGTGGTAAAGAATCCACCTTCAAATGCAGGAAATAGAGGAAATGGCAACCCACTCCAGTATTCTTGCCTGGAAAATTCCATGGACAGAGGAGCCTGGAGGGCTACAGTCCATGGGGTCACAAAGAGTTGGACATGACTGCGCACTCACACATATTGAACAAAAATAATAGGTAGAGTCAAAAACTGTTAAGATGTACGTATATATGAAAAGTGTTAACTTTTCTCAGAGACGTTCCTTCCTCACACAGAACATACTCCATCCCTGTAGTCCTCAGTGCCAAGCTAGGGTGATCTGATTGTGGGCACAGCAGTTCCTGTTGTGAGTTCTTCTCCTGTCTTCTTAAACACCTTCTTGATTACAAAGAAAAGATATTTGATCATTGAGAAATCCACTTCCAACTCTGCCAGTCACATAATTTTTTCTTTTTTTTTTAAGATATGCTATGGGAAGTTGAGGGGGAATACAAAATCCTCTTCCCATGGGGGTGGGGTGAGGTTCTGGAGTTCTGTAAAAATGGTTTTATCAGAGGTCTAATAACTGCTTTGAAGGACCAAGTCTGTGCATTTTTTTTTGTCATTGTGTTCCCATCTATGCTATTTTCTGCAGTAATTTACTTGTCAGAAAGATCACAGGAAACTAGCAATTTACTTTGTGCACAAAGCATTGTGTGGCTGTGGCTGCCTTTTCTCATAGGACTGTAATCTTTCATTTGCCTAAATAGAACATGGATGAGTAGATATCACTGCTTGGCATGCCCAGGGGGCTATTCGTCCACGCCTCTTGTGCCTTCATGGCACAGCTCTTCTGATTGAGACACCCCTAGAAAAGGGAGCTGCAGAACCTGAGAGACTCTTAAGTGAGGATCTCCAAGATGGGTTGATAACCCCAGGAAACCAACCGGTACAACTGGAAATCTTTACCTTGCTCAGTATGTCTTAGTCTCATCATACAACAAAAGTGTTAAATAAAAGTCCTTGCTTGGCTTATGCAAAAAAGTTGATAAGCATACTAAACCTTTCACAGTTGGCCACATCTAAAATAAGATAAAATATGCATTGCCTGTGGTTGACCCCTCTCCCTTTCCCAGCCAGAGACAAACAAGCCACAGCATCTGTTAATTACTATTGGGTTTTGTTCACAAAGATGTTTCGGTTACCTCTTCTACACACACTATGCCTCTTAAGCCCAAACTCCGTGCTGAATGAACATAAACAGGATTAACAACTTCACAATTTTCCCAGGCTTCATTCTTATCCACTCATTTTACATGACAAGAACCAAAATGAAAAGTGTTTAAAATTTAATAAGGAGGTTTCACTGGAGATAATTATAGAGATGTTCAGAGACTTTAGAACCCTCTTCATTATCAGAAATAGTTTGAAGATTTTATTTCAACTTTGTGCAACTTAAAGTATGAGTACCACGGCCCAACAACTCTGTTGTCTGGGGTGGGAGGGAATGTTGAGGCAAAGGTTACATGTATGTAGATTTAAGCCCTCAAGGTCATCATCTCAAGCAACTAGCAACAAAAAGTAGAGTCCTTCATCTGGTAAATGCGGGTCCACCAAAAATCCTACAGCAAAGATCATATTTAAAGTTGAAATTTTGAAAGCTTTCTAGCAGTTTGAAAAGTGAAATTTTTGTCGAGAAGAACTCATTCACTCCCTTCTAATCACACACTTCCTCTCTGGGAAGCAAGTTCAACAAGGATCTATGAAACATCTATTGCGTGTTTAAATATTAAGGGTCCAAAGATGAATAAGACATGTCTCTTGCCCTGGGAGAGCTAATGGATTATTGGATAAGTCAGGCAGATTCAAACTGTCTGTAACACATTGCGATAAGTGATACTAGCAATACAAATGAAGTACTGTGAGGCAAAACCCCCTCACAATATACGTTGTACAGATTTTTTTCATATGTATAAAAAGATAGCAATTTTTCTATAGACAGTTTGGGAAGTAATATTTGTGTCTAGTGGCAATCCTGAAATCAATCCTGAATATTCATTGACAGGACTGACGCTGAAGCTGAAACATACTTTGGCCACCTGATGCAAAGAAGTGACTCATTGGAAAAGACCCTGATGCTGGGAAAGATTGAAGGCAGGAGGAGAAGGGAACAACAGAAGATGAGATGATTAGATAGCATCACTGACTCAATGGAAGTGAGTTTGAGCAAACTCCAGGAGATAGTGGAAGACAGAGGAGCCTGGAGTGCTGCAGTCCATGGGGTCACAAAGAGTTGGATACAACTGAACAACTGAACAACAGCATTGGGTCTTCCTCTTTGCCGGAAATGTGCTAGGTCCTCAGGCTACCAAGATAATTGTGAATTGGCTTCTGTTGCCAAGGAGCTGTGTACTGGATATCAGAGTATAGATAAAAAGACCTTGAGTGGTATGTAGGTGTTCAGATATTTTTCTGTAAGCAAAAGGAGACATGAAGATCTGGTCACTTTTGTTCTTCAACAGGAGAATAAATATTCTGATAAGATCTTTGGAGAGTGGTTGGGTTGGAGTGGGGAAAGGCTGAGTCAGAGAAGCAATGACATTTGTTCAGAAGATAAGGGCTCAAACTAGGGTGGATAAATTAGATCTGGAGGCAAGAAATTTAAAAGATAAAGTAAAAAGGCAATAGGGCATAGGACATACATAATTCAAGAAATTTTAACTGAAATTAGGGAAAACTGACTCTGCTATATTTAAAATGGATAACCAACAAGGACTGTACAACACACAGAACTCTGCTCAATGTTATGTGGCAGCCTGGATGAGAGAGCAGGTGGGGTTTGGAGGAGAATGGATACATGTATGTGTATGGCTGAGTTCCTTTCCTGTTTATCTGAAACTATCACAACATTGTTAATTGACTATCAGTTCAGTTCAGTTTCTCAGTCATGTCCGACTCTTTCAGTTCAGTCAGTTCAGTCGCTCAGTCGTGTCTGACTCTTTGCGACCCCACGAATCGCAGCACGCCAGGCCTCCCTGTCCATCACTACCCCAACACAAAATAAAAAGTTAAAAATAAAATCTAAGAATAAATCAGACAAACCAAAAAAAAAAAAAAAGGAAAGAGAAACTGACTCTGGTTATGTATGAAGAAAGGATTTTATTAGAAGGATTTAATCTGCCTGGTCTGGAGAATCACTGTGAGGTTTGAGAATTGAATTTAGAAAATGTGCAGCATAGGAGCCTCTGGACAGTTAGGAGCAGGGAGGATTTCCACCATCTTAGAGTAAAGATGAGTCCCAAATGCAATGGCATTGCTGCTGCTACTTGGCACAACTCCCTCTAAAACTGCTACCCCGGGTCTGTATTCTGTTCCAAGTCTGTTTAACCTGCCTGGACTCAGAATTCTGGGTGCCAAGCCTGAAGCTCCAGGGAGAGGGGAGAGGCATATGTGCCAATAATTCTGGTGTATTCTTTCCACCTGGAAAGGGAGCTTTGAACATTGAATGGCCTCCTGATGACAGCTGTTGACTCCAAGGGTGTTAAACGTTTGTCATCAAGACTCCAGGGGATCTGAATTTATTGAGAGAGTGAACGATGATGACGTCATGAGAATAGGACACACACCCTGAAGGAATGCTATAGTGCTGAGGTGCTTGTACTCAGTCATGTCCGACTCTGTGCGACCACATAAACTATAGCCCACTAGGCTCCTTTGTCCATGGGATTCTCCAGGTAAGAATACTGGAGTGGGTTGCCATTTCCTCCTCCATGAGATCTTCCCAACCCAGGGATCGAACCTGCATCTCTTGCATCTCCTGCATTGGCAGGCGATTCTTCACAGTTTGAGCCATCAGAGAAGCCAACAAAATCAGAGGTGACACCACCCGTTAGGTCAGCCAGACCTGCACACAAGAGCCAGCACACAGGCTGAATTGGGCTCCAGGTGGCGGTCTAAAGGCCCAGACCCTTGTAAACATCCAAAGGCTCAAAGTCCTCGGTGGTGGACACCAAAGCAGGCACGACCACAGGGCACACACCCAGAAGGAATGCTATAGTGAGTCAGGAGCAAATTAATTTGAGAGAACTAAGTAAAAGCCCCAAAGTCATAGATTGTGATTTCTAGATAACAGGACAGAGGTCAGAGCTAAATATAAAGATGTGACTTCCTTTTTCCAGCAATTTTATGCTCTGACCACTACTATCTGCCCAGAACACAGAACCACCTGGAAGAATTCTCCTCATCCCTAGTGTTGCTACTATTGTTTCAGTCTCCTGAGTGTTTCTGTATTGCATTCCATTCCCTGGTCTTTCAAAATGGTATTTTATCCCACAGTTTGGGAGGAAGTTAATCTTTAGTTGCCCAATCTCAACACTGATAGAGGAAAGAATGTGCCAAGAATGTTCTTGTATACACCCTAAACTCTATATACACCACTGTCTCTTCATAAAGTAAATCAATCACTTTTGGGTGTCTTCACCAGTGATTCCACACATAGTTAAGAGATCAGTGGACATAAGCTAAGTATTTTTAAGTAAGAGATCTCCCAACTCCTGAGTCCTTGCCATCTGATGGACTGACAGGAAACAGAAGAGGGGAGAAGAGGCATTCATGTCTACAGTTTCCTTTGAAACTCCCCCATCATTCATCTTAACAGTTCACCCTCACATCATTCTCCACCTCCGAAGCCCGGGGTGCCGCATTCCTGTTGCCTGATACATCTCTGAGTGAGGGCTTCTCAGGTGGCCAAGTGGGCTTAGTATGCATAGCACGATACATCCACTGATGCTTCTGCACAGATATTTCCATCTGGGATTATAGAGAGACTCAGGGTGGGTGGGCTTCCTGGATGGCTCAGTGGTAAATAATCCATCTGCCAATGCAGGAGACTCGGGAGATTCGGGTTTGATCCCTGGGTCAGGAAGATTCCCTGCAGGAATAAATGGCAACCAACTTCAGTATTCATGCCTGGAAAATCCCATAGAAAGAGGAGCCTGGTGGGCTGTGGTCCATGGGATCACAGTCGGACATGACTGAATGAGTATACGAGAGTGGGCAGGAGGGGACAGAGAAGGGGCAAAACAGGAGTAACTTTGGGTCCTTTTTCCACTTTTAACCAGAGCAACTCTGATTTTATCTTTTTTTTTTGTAAATTGTTGTTTTTCAGTCACCAAGTCCAATTCTTTGCGACCCCATGTACTGCCAGCATGCCAGGCCACCCTGACCTTCACTATCTCCTGGAGTTTGCTCATGTCCATTGATGATGCCATCCAACCATCTCATCCTCTGTGGTCCCCTTCTCCTCAGTCTTTCCCAGCATCAGGGTCTTTTCCAATGAGTCAGCTCTTTGCATCAGGTGGCCAAAGTATTGGAGCTTCAGCCTCAGCATCAGTCCCTCCAATGAATATTTAGGATTGATTTCCTTTTGTATTGACTGGTTTGATCTCCAAGGGACTCTCAAGAGTCTTCTCTAGCACCACAGTTCGAAAACATCAATTCTTCAGCAGTCAGCATTTTTTATGGTCCAGCTCTCACATTCGTACATGACTACTGGAAAAACCATAGCTTTGACTATATGCACCTTTGCTGGCAAAGTGATGTCTCTGCTTTTTAACATGCTATCTAGGTTTGTCATAGCTTTTCCTTCAAGGAGCACATGTCTTTTAGTTTCATGGCTGCATCAACTTTTACATAAAATTTCCTTTAAGGACAGAGTTCTAATGTTAAAAATAAGTTTACAAATCCCTGCTTTTTAATTGGCAGTTCTCAAAACTTTTTTGATTTCAGGACACTTTTACACTTTTGACAATCATTGAGAACCTCAAAGTGGATTTATTTATATGGATTTTATCTGCAAATATATATATCACATTTGAAATTAACACAAACATTCAAAAATATTTATTTATTATATATATTTTAAAATAACAATAATAAACTCATTATATAACATAAATACCATATTTTTGTGAAAAATAGCTGTTTTTTTTTTTAATATTTGATCACACAGAACAGTATGTGGGATCTTATTTCTCTGGATAGGAGTTGAACCCATGCCCCCTGCATTGGAAGCAGAGAGTCTTAATCACTGGACAGCTAGTGATGTCTAAAAATAACTAATTTTTCTGAAACAATGAATGAGAAGAAAGGAGTATTTTACACTTTCTGCAAATTTCTTTGTTGTCTGGCTTAGTAGAAGGCAGATGGAGTCTGTTATGATATGTTGTTTTGGTAGAAGTGTATGAAAAAAAAAATCAGATCTCATAGAGATATATAATTGGAAGGAGGAGGATTCTTTTAACAGATTTTCTAGATAATTGTGGCTATTCTTCTTTGACACTAGACCAAAATTCGACAGTTAACAGTTTCTTAAAAGTTAATTATAATGTGAAATAAAAACCCATATCAATAAACATTTTGAACTCTATAACATTAAAATATATTTTTCTACCCAACACTTTGTATGGATCTTTTATCCATGAATAAATTGATAGCATCATGCCCTGGTCGTTTGGAAAATATTGGCTAACTATGGAATCATGTTGCTTTTGCGATTGATACACTTCATTTTACAATCTCAAAAATTCTATCCAATTATATTACCACAGATTCCATCAGGAACATCTCTAAATATTGGAAGCTGTTAACTCAGAGTGGTGGATTACAAGTTTTCAAAATTCTAATTTTTGCTTGAAAGCTTCATTTTTATTCTTGTTAACAAATACCATCAGCTATTTTCCTTTAAGTGACAGGCTCACTTTACTCCCAAAAAATGTCTGCAAAATATCTGTTTCTGAATAACCAGTTTGTCTGTTAGTCATTCTTTCAAGTTAAAGTATGTTTCATGGAAAAAGTATCTAGCTCAACTTGCAACTGAAACTAACACACCAGTGTTTTTCCTCAGGGCAACCAACATGCTTTTGTAAGCAGCTTAGAAGTGCCTTTTGCAGACTTATCATTTCATCACACAGACTATTAAAAAGACACGTACTCAAAGGTAGAGATTAATAAAATGAACGCATATTTTATGTTTCCTCAATGACATTGTTAAGTGAAATTGGGCAAGCAGGGTTTGTTTTTTTAATGAGTGCCTGACATTGAAGCATATAATAACTACCAGTGGCACTGCCTTCATTCCTACTAGTGAAGTGAAAGTCACTCAGTCGGGCCCAATCTTTGTGACCAACTCTTATATAGTCCAGCTCTTTGGACTATATAGTCCATGGGATTCTCTAGGCCAGAATACTGGAGTGGCTGGCCTTTCCCTTCTCCAGAGGCTCTTCCCGACCCAGGAATCAAACTGGAGTCTGCTGCATTGCTGGTGGATTCTTTACCAGCTGAGCTGCCAGGGAGGCCCTGATTCCTACTAGAGCATCAGCAATTTTACTCACATGGGTGTTTAATTTTTTTTTAAATTTATTTTATTTTTTCCCATGAGAAAGCCATTTATGCCTGAACTTGCCAAAATCACCACCAAGGATTTACTGAGGGGTGCATAAGGGAATGAGGAGGCTCAAACTGATTGAGGGGACTGTCAGGAGTTAAAGGAAGGAGAATGTGCTTTTTTAGCAATAATGAAAATGTCACTAGAGTGAAAAAGATAAGTACCATTTTAGTATTATTATGAAAACACACACATATATATCTATAAATATGTATGTACATTTTACACACATATACAGATATATTGTTTTGCAGTATTTGTGACACAGGTTTTTGATTAATAGGTGAAAAAATTATTTAGATATTTGTGAAAAGTGAAGAATTGACAATTCCATTTATTCTTGGTAAAGCTGTCAGCTTTCTTTGGCTTCTGAGACTAAACTCGTGAAGTACGTTTCTCCACTGAATGCATTCCTGGACAAATGGACTGTGCGTGTGTGACCTGCAGGTCTGGAGACATCCTTGTTTAGCTTCAAACTCACCTATGTAGCAGATAACACTGCAGGAGTCCTTAATAGAAGTTAAGGACTGAGCATCTCCTTGGCCAGGTGCTCCTCCACATCTGCATGCCTTATGGAGCTCCCTGATGGAAGAATTGATGTTTTTGAACTGTGGTGTTGGAGAAGACTCTCAAGAGTCCCTTGGACAGCAAGGAGATCAAACCAGTCAATCCTAAAGGAAATCAACCTTGAATAGCCACCAGGAGGACGGATGACGAAGCTGAAGCTCCAATACTCTTGTTAGGGGAAGCACACTGACTGAAACCACCCACCCTGGCCAGGCACCACAGTAACCATTTGCATGAGTTGTTTTGTAACAGGAGGTCCTGATAAGGAACATGGAACTAATAAGCCTCCACCAACCGGAAGAGTTGAGGAAAGGTCAAAATGAGACACCACATGTCCGACCACCTCCCAGAATTCTTCTTTCTGGCATTCATCTTGGTTGAACAAGGCATTCACCACCAGGAAGGACTCTTGAGTCAGAATGATTGGCTAAAGACAACCCGGAAACTAATCCCATCCCCATAAAACCCGAGACTGCAAGCCATGTGACAGAGCTGTTCTCCTGAGTTCTCTTACCTGGCTGCTCTCTGCCTGGGTGCGCTTTTCCAATAAAATCTCTTGCTTTGTCAGCACATGTGTCTCCTCGGACAATTCATTTCTGAGTGTTAGACAAGAGCCCAGTTTCGGGCCCCGGAAGGGGTCCTCCTTCCTGCAACACTCTGGCCACATGATGTGAACTGACTCATTGGAAAAGACTAATAAGACTGATGCTGGGAAAGATTGAGGGCAGGAAGAGAAGGGGACAGAAGAGGATGAGACAGTTGGATGGCATCACCGACTAGATGGGCATGAGTTTGAGCAAGCTCCGGGAGTTGGTGATAGATAGGGAAGTGCTGCAGTCCATGGGGTCACAAAGAGCCATACATGACTGAGCAACTGAACTGAACTGAACTGATGGTCTACACAGGGAACTTACTACCTCCTCTGTGTAACAGGGCTAATTCCATCCACTTCTAACCCTCAGTGAAACTGTTTTGAAACCTCCTCCTGATAGGTGCTAAGTAAAGAAATTATTTCACTTAACTGGTTTATTGATTGAATTGAGTAATTGATTTTATGGTCTCTACTTACATCACTCCTTCTTTGTAAAGTAAAAGACTCTAAGCAACGCCTATAAAATTGAATGTGGATAAAATCCTAGTAGAATATCCTAGAGATGAAATATCTTGGTAAAAAGTATGAGAATTTCAGCGGTCAGCAGTCTGTCGCTGCCTCAAATTCTCTGGCTCCTACTGGTCTAGTCTAGGCATCATCACTAATCTTTTGTCAGAAAAGCCCCCCAGTTATCTGAACTCATTTCTCATTGATCTACTCTGCTGACAACACCATCCATCACTGTGATGTGGGAGGTAGAGCCATGAGACCTTAAACTGTGAAGAGACGAACAATTAAAACCAACGGGTGTTTTTCCTTAGCTTGCAAAGACAAACTAAAAACTGCTACTTTAGATCAAATAAGCCCCTCTCTCAATTTTGGCAACGCAGTCGTGGGAAAGAGCATCGCCAAGTTGCATCCAGTGTGGTATCGTAGTTTGTGTGTGTGTGCTCAGTCGTGTCAGACTCTTTGCGACCCTATGGGCTATAGTCTGCCCAGGCTCCTCTGTCCATAGGATCGCCCAGGCAAGAATACTGGACTGGATTATCATTTCCTCCTCCAGGGTAACTTCCCAACCCAGGGATTGAACCTGTATCTCCCATGCCTGTATTGCAGGTGGATTCTTGACTGATGAGCCATGGGTGAAGCCTTAACTTGGATTGATTCTCAGTACCTGCTGAACAACAACATGCTTTAATTGGCTTGAGTGAGCATACCAAAGTATCTAAAACTCATTTCTTACCACCAATCATAAAAGAATACTGAGTTTAAATTTCTGCTTTAAATCTAGTATTCGGAAAGAAAATGGAAAAAATCAACCCTTGCCATGGTATTTCCTGAAGATGACCTTGTCAGAGTTCTGATCATTACCATGGCAGCCGAGGTCAAAGAGTAAATTCCACTTGTGCAATTTGACACCCTGGCTTGCTCTGGGACTTATGCAACTCTGAAGCACCAATGGCCAAGTTTTCACAGGCTTTGAGGAAAGCTGCCTGCTTGCATAATGTTCAGGTGCCCCCTGTTTTTTGAATATGCACAACTTCCCTTCATTCATGCAGATTTGGTAATTGTCTATTTAATCACCTATTTGCATGCACAATTACTCAGTTTGGGCACATCCACACAACATTTGCATATGTAAATCTTGACTGGGGCTCCAACAAAATGACTGCACCTGCAAACTGCAGCGGGCCCATTTATAAACCCTCAGGGGGGATCAGCCTTGTCTCAAGAGGGAGAGGGAGACCAAATGGGCTTGAGGTCCTAATATTGAGCATTAATTGTGTGTATAAGGAAATTGATTCTATTTTAAGCCTAAAAAGGAAAAAGTTAGAAAGTATATTGATTATTCTCTAATAAGTGGAAAATATAAAAAATTTTAGTGGGAAGACAAAGGAAGAAAATCAGAATAAAGAGCATTGAAAGAAAGCAAAACAGTACAGAGTTGAACCTTCTCCCAAAACTCTCTGTCAATATAACATTTGTTACTGTTGATATTTAAAAGAATAGAATTTAAAAAACTGGAGGCCACAAGTGACACAAATACAGGGCTTCATGAAGACCTCTTTTTTCTCCCACTGAAAACAAAATTGCCTGAAGGCCTGATGGGTGAGATTACTCTCTGTTCACAGAAAAGTTCAACTCAGCTATCTGAGGCTTCTTCAATGGCCTTTATCTGTCAACATAGATGCCCAAGAAAATGTTGGGAAAATGAACATGTGTGCAGAGAACAAAAGGAACATAAAGTTTTCACACATAGGAACTTCTGGCCACTCTGAAAACAGTTTTTTGGGTTTAGTTGGTCTCATTTGAAAGGTTGTTTAAAATTCAACTTATTAGGCCATCCCAAAGACTAATTCAGTAAATGTGGGACTGGGCCCGAGAATCTGCATTTTATCCAAGACTCAAGGGAATTCTGATATATGTGAGTCTGAAACAGTGATTACTATGACTTTCCAGGAAACTAATATATGTGTGTGTGTGTGTGTGTGTGTGTGTGTGTGTGTATTCTCACCCTCCAACTCCCACCAACTCCCCACCCACCCCCACTCTCCCATCTCCCCCTATCCCCGACCCCACTCTCACCCCAAACAAACAGAAAGCACTTCCTGATTCTAAAAATCCAGTTCGTTGACTGTGGGTAATAAACTTAAATGGCCACAGTTGATTTTCAGTGTGTTTTGTAACAGCAACCACGTTTAGCTCAGTATTGCTATTAATAGCGATCAAGGATGGGTATGCAAAATTGTCCCAAATGCACCTCGTTTTTTAGAGGCCCAGGGAACCAAGAGGCCCTAGTTCAGCCACATCTCTCCCTGGAACAAGTCCAAGTCATAATGCCAGGCTGAAAGCTAAGTAGAAACATTCTTAGGTCGTGATGGTTTATCATTTGTTATTGTCTTTTTTGTTAATATATTCATGTATCTTTTCCAGTGGTTTTCTATGCACAATTTTTCTAACAAGTCAAGCATAGATGTATCAATCCTGCCATTACTACCTGCTATTTTTCATTTGCATTTCCAACGTCATTAAAAAACCTTTTGACGTAGTTTTGTCTGTATAATATCCCATCTTATGAAAGTATTTTATTACCCCCTATTTTAAATTTTAAACATAGACATTGTTTCCACTTAAAAGGTAAATGACCCTATGATGAACATAATTTGTACACATTTTAAAATTTGCTTTAAAAATATTTATTTATTTATTTATAGCTATAAGAGGTTATTGAGGAGGTTACAGGAGGATCTTGAATTTTTATTGGAATGGTTGCCCTAAGATCACCCTTCCTTTACCTTTTTTCTTTTTATTTAAGTATATTTGATTTAATATTTATTTAAGATAGGTTGTTGAAAGAAATTGATACAGAGAGAATAGTATTACTAGTTGGTTTTGATTGTAGGAATAGTTATGCAATGAATAAATAAATTTCTTTGGTGAATTTTGTTTCCAAGAAGAGAGTAGTTTATTTTGATTCTTTTTTCTTTTTTTTTGACCACACTGCTTGTGGAATTTTAGTTCTTCAACCAGGGATCGAACCCAAGGTCCCCAGTGGTGACAGCATGAAGCCCTAATCACTGGACTTCTGGGGAATTCCCTGATTCATTTTTTGAAGGTGATGTGTTTTAAAGGGTCTGATTTGTTGCAGTGGCTATGATAACCAGAAAACATCATTTTCCAAAATGTCTCTAATGGAAAGAATCTCAAAAGAGAAGGATAGCTAGATGTTGATTATCTTTGATGTAGACTTCTAGATAAGTTAGCTGAATTAGATGGACTTAGAGATTATCATATTAAGTGAAGTAAGTCATAAAGAGAAAGACAATGCCATATGATATCATTTATATATGGAATCAAAAATATGACAAAATAAACTTATTTACAAAACAGCAACAGACTCACCAATGTAGAGAATACTCTTGTCGCCAAGGAGGAAGAAGGTTGGTGAAAGGGATGGATTGGGAGTTTGGTATTAGCAGATGAAAAAAAAAAAGTTGAAATAGTTTCTACAGAGGGACAAAAATAAGTCCTACCCAATTATCTCATTTAATGCTCACGTGCAAGATAGGTATTGTCTCCATGTTGCAAATGAAGACACTAAGGCTTAGAGAAGTTAGGACTTGTGCCCAAAGTTACACAACTAAGAATTGATAGAAGCAGGGTTTGAACTCTGGTCCTTCTTACCCAATTCTGAACATCGCCCTGGATGTTTTTAAGCAAGCAGGAAAATTGACATCTTCATCCATCCTCTCTCCTGTGACTGTTCTCCCAGAGGAAGCACTGGCCATTAGTTCCTCTTTCTACCACTGACCTTGAAAGCCATCTATCTCTTCCAGTAATTACTTGGATGAAAATGGTGAACCCAGCTGCTTCCCTGGTGATTCTTTAGCTCCATCTCATAAAAGCTGCCTTTGTAAAAGCTGCTGCTTGTCTCTTTCTTTTACTTGATAATTCCCAAGGGCAAGATTACCTACTGCCAGCTGCTCCTCTCTACATGCAAAGGGATTGAGGAAAATCAAATGCTGATTAAAATCTACACATTGTCTTTCCCATTGCCCGCCAGTGAACACCAGGAAAAATCACTGGAATCATAAGACACTGGCTTCAATGCTTTTCAGTAATCCCCAACAGGATTATTAAGCTGATAAAAGCAAGAAACAACAGAATAGTTTCCTCTAATCCACATGGAGATTATATCCAGTGTTTCTCTCCATCCTGCCTCCATCCAGGGGTTTTTAATTTAAAACTTAGCTGTCATAGATGCACTCATGAATGTCTTTCCAAGTCAGGCTGCCTATTAGTAGTACTTAATCAGGAAAGCTGCCCCTCCCGGGGTATCAAGAGAGTTTTAGAATCTCTTGTTTATTATATGCAAATTGAAAATTCCCTGCCTAGGTACATCTTTTACTAATTAATTGTTGGTAATAGCCATGTATTAGAAACGCTGTGCAAACACATCTCATTTTTCAATAGTTGCGAAGGGTATGTATGTCTTCTTGTTCACTCTAAAGAATCACAGGAAAGCATTTTTAAGGAGTGCTTAATTTTTTCTAAGAGATACTTGTGTTGAGAATCAATCTCTGTATTATAATAAGATGTTAAAACAGGGAACTTCCTGACAATATCGACAGACATGACCACATGATAACTGTTAGATACCAAATTAACAGAACTGTTTATGCAGAATTTTTGAAGGCCATTGTGGAGGACCAGTCCCTTGGCTCTTAGAATCTTACAAGATCAAGAATATTTCAAAAAAGAATCAGAGAGTAGAGAGAAATGTTGTAACCACTTTGGAAAGCAATTTGGCAGTATCTTCATAAGTTAAATATAAATTTACCGTATGTTCCAACAATTTCACTCTTCAGAATCTTTCAAGAAAAATTAAAGTATATGTCCACGCAAAAACTTGTATAATACTGTCAAAAACTAAACTGTCCAATAAACAGACAGTAGTATACCCATCCAAAAAAGATGTCCTTTTCATTATAAGGGACTGGAGTGCAAAAGTAGGAAGCCAAGAAATACCTGGAGTAACAGGCAAATTTGGACTTGGAGTTCAGAATGAAGCTGGACAAAGGCTAATAGAGTTTTGCCAAGAGAACGCACTGGTCATAGAAAACACCCAGTTCCAACAATACAAGAGAAGAGTCTACACATCGACATCACCAAACGGTCAAAACTGAAATCAGATAGATTATATTCTTTGCATCCAAAGATGAAGAAACTCTATATAGTCAGCAAAAACAAGACGGGTAGCTGACTGTGGCTCAGATCATGAACTCCTTATTGCCAAATTCAGACTGAAATTGAAGAAAGTAGGGAAAACCACTAGACCATTCAGGTTTGATCTAAATAAAATCCTTTATGATTATTCAGCGGAAGTGAGAAATAGATTCAAGGGATTAGATCTGATAGACAGAGTGCCTGAAGAACTATGGACGTAGGTTCATGACATTGTATAGGAGGCAGGGATCAAGACCATCCCCAAGAAAAAGAAATGCAAAAAGGCAAAATGGTTGTCTGAGGAAGCCTTACAAATAGCTGTGAAAAGAAGAGAAGTGAAAGGCAAAGGAGAAGAGGAAAGATATACCCATTTGAATGCAAAGTTCCAAAGACTAGCAAGGAGAGTTAAGAAAGCCTTCCTCAGTGATCAATGCAAAGAAATAGAGGAAAACAATAGAATGGGAAAGACTAGAGATCTCAAGAAAATTAGAGATACCACGGGAACATTTCATGCAAAGATGGGCTCAATAAAGGACAGAAATGGTATGGACCTAACAGAAGCAGAAGATATTAAGGAGAGGTGGCAAGAATACACAGAAGAACTGTACAAAAAAGATCTTCATGACCCAGATAATCATGATAATGTAGTCATTCACCTAGAACCAGACATCCTGGAATGAGAAGTAAAGTAGGCCTTAGGAAGCATCATTACGAACAAAGCTAGTGGCGGTGATAGAATTCCAGTTGAGCTATCTCAAATCTTAAAAGATGATACTGTGAAAGTGCTACACTCAATATGACAGCAAATTTAGAAAACTCAGCAGTGGCCACAGGACTGGAAAAGGCCAGTCTTCATTCCAGTCCCAAAGAAAGGCAATGCCAAAGAATGCTCAAACTACTGCACAATTGCACTCATCTCACATGCTAGTAGAGTGGTGCTCAAAATTCTCCAAGCCAGGCTTCAACAGTACCTGAACTGTGAACTTCCAGATGTTCAAGCTGAATTTAAAAAGGCAGAGGAACCAGAGATCAAATGGCTAACATCCACTGGATCACTGAAAAAGCAAGAGAGTTCCAGGAAAACATCTACTTCTGCTTTATTGACTATGCCAAAACCTTTAACTGTGTGGATCACCACAAACTGTGGAAAATTCTGAAAGAGATGAGAATACCAGACCACCTGACCTGCCTCCTGAGAAATCTGTATGCAGGTCAGGAAGCAACAGTTAGAACTGGACCTGGAACAACAGACTTGTTCCAAATCAGGAAAGGAGTACATCAAGGCTGTATATTGTCACCCTGCTTATTTAACTTATATGCAGAGTACACCATGAGAAACACTGGGCTGGAAGAAGCACAAGCTGGAATCAAGATTGCCGGGAGAAATATCAATAACCTCAGATATGCAGATGACACCACCCTTATGGCAGAAAGTGAAGAAGAACTAAAACGCCTCTTGATGAAAGTGAAAGAAGGGTGGGAAAAAGTTGACTTAAAACTCAACATTCAGAAAACTAAGATCATGTCATCTGGTCCCATCACTTCATGGCAAATAGATGGGGAAACAATGGAAACAGTGTCAGACTTTATTTTGGGGGGCTCCAAAATCACTGCAGTTGGTGATTGTAGCCATGAAATAAAAGACTCTTACTCCTTGGAAAAAAAGTTATGACCAACCTAGATAGCATATTAAAAAGCAGAGACATTACTTTGCCAACAAAGGTCTGTCTTGTCAAAGCTATGGTCTTTCCAGTAGTCACGTATGAATGTGAGAGTTGGACTATAAAGAAAGTTGAGCACTGAAGAATTGATGCTTTTGAATTGTGGTGTTGGAGAAGACTCTTGAGAGTCCCTTGGACTGCAAGGAGAGCCAACCAGTCCATCTTAAGAAAATCAGTCCTAAATATTCATTGGAAAGGCTGACGTTGAAGTTGAAACTCCAATACTTTGGCCACATGTTATGAAGAACTGACTCATTTGAAAAGACCCTAATGCTGGGAAAGATTGAAGGCAATAGGAGAAGGGGATGACAGAGGGTGAGGTGGTTGGATGACATCACGGACTCAATGGATGTGAGCTTGAGTAAACTTGGGAGTTGGTGATAGACAGATGGACAGGGAGGCCTGGCGTGCTGCAGTCCATGGGGTTGCAGAAAGTCTGATACGACTGAGCAACTGAACTGAACTGAACTGAATATATCCATGTAATGAAATACTATCTGGGAACAACAGAACAAAAATAGTGAAACACACTACAACATGGGTTCACCTCAAAATTGTTATTCTAACTGAAAGATATGAGACCACACAATGTATGATTTCATTGATATGAAACATGGGCTTCCCATGTGGCACAGTGCTAAGGAATCCACCTACCAATGCAGGAGACACAAGAGACTCAGTTTCAATCCCTGGGTCAGGAAGATCCCCTGGAGGAGGAAATGACATTCCACTCCAGTATTTTTTCCTGGAAAATTCCATGGACAGTGGAACCTGGCAGGCAATAGTCCACGGGGTTTTAAAGAGTCAGAAATGACTGAGCAACTGAGTACACATACATGCACATTGATATGAAATATCCATAAAAGGCAAATCTATAGAGACAGAAGTAACTTAGGGATTGCATGGATGGACCTCAGTGGAGGCACTGGTACTGATTGAAAGAGCTCAGTTTTGGAGTGATGAAAATACCCCATTTTAACATTTGATTATAATACAGAGATTGATTATTAGTACAAATACCTCTTGGGAAAAATTACACACTCTTCAAAAATGATTTCCTGTGATTCTTTAGAATGAGCAAGAAGACATACACAAAAACTACTGGAAAACAAGGTGTATTTGCACAGTATTTCTAATATATGGCGATTGCCAACAGTTAATTAGTGAAGGAGGTATCTAGGCAGGTTGCTTTCAATTTGTATATCATGAAACAAGAGGCCCTAAGAGTTCTAAAACTGGACTGAGGCAATGGTTGCTCAACTCTGTGAATATACTAAAAATCACTGAACTGTAGACTTGAAGAGGGAGAATGTGATGGTATGTAAATTGTACTTTAATAAAACCGCTTTAAGAAATTGAGAAAGTAGAGATTTTCAGATCTTCACTGTCCAGAATGGTAGCCACTAGCCACATATAGCTAGTCCAAATTGAGGTGAGCTTTAATTGCAAAATACACACTAGATTTCAAAGACTAGGTATGGGGAAAAAAGATTATAAATTGGCCCATTAGTAACTTTTATACACTGGTTACATGTTAAAATGATAATGTTTGGGATATATGGAGTTAAATAAAATATACTATTACCATCTTTTTAAGAAAATGACAATGATGGGCATGGTTCACATTGCATTTCTACTGACAGTGTTGCTGTAGAGAGAACTCTTGGCCCCATACCCATGTCCCCTGGAAGGAGAAGAGAGTCTGCTGCAGTCTGATACCAAACCTACTGAGGGATTCTTCAAGTGGAACTTTACATAGCTGATAGGTGTTCAGTGTAGTCAAGGGGATGGTGAAAGGTGGCCTGAGCAAGTGTAAGTGCAAGTCGTTCAGTCGTGTCCGACTCTTTGCGACCCCATGGACTGTACAGTCCATGGAATTCTCCAGGCCAGAATACTGGAGTGAGTAGCCTTTCCTTTCTCCAGGGGATCTTCCCAACCCAGGGAACAAACCCAGGTCTTCCACATTGCAGGCGAATTCTTTACCAGCTGAGCCACAAGGGAAAGCAGCAGGATGAACAGATATACTGATGTGGATCAGCCAGCCTGTCAGAGGCAACAAGTGTCCTTGTCTGTCTGGCTACCAGATGTGGGTCACACTCAAAAAGGAACCAGTCTAAATCTGGCAAGAGCAGCCCTCAAAGCCAAATCTAAGTGAGACAGACCCTCAGCAAAGCAAGAGCCGAGGGCAGGTCGAGAGAAACTCAGTTTAGTTCAATCACTCAGTTGTGTCCAGCTATTTACGGCCCCATGGACTGCAGCAGGCCAGGCTTCCCTGTCCATCACCAGCTCCCAAAACTTGCTCAAACTCATGTCCATCGAGTCGGTGATGCCATCCAACCATCTCATCCTCTTTCATCCCTTCTCCTCCTGCCTTCAATCTTTCTCAGCATCAGGGTCCTTTCTAATGAATCAGCTCTTTGCATCCAGTAACCAAAGAATTGGAGCTTCAGCTTCAGCATCAGTCCTTCCAATGAATATTCAGGAGTGATTCCCTGTAGAATTGACTGGCTTGAGAGAAACTAATTGAAGAAAATGCTCATTCCCTATCATGAAAATTGGAAGAGAAATATGAAAGACTTCGATTCTGATTCCTACTCAGAGGTTGCTTATTCACTATGCTGATTGCACTATAATAGCACCTGTCTTCAAAATTCACGCTGCTGCAGGACAGAATTCCAGGAGGTACTGTTCATGGCTTGGGGCTTCCTAGGTGGCACTAGTGGTAAAGAACCCACTTGCCAATGCAGGAGACATAAGACACGCAGTTTCGATCCCTGGGTCAGTAAGATTCCCTGGAGAAGGGCATGACAGCCCACTCCAGTATTCTTGCCTGGAGAATCCCATGGACAGTGGAGCCTGGTGGGCTATAGTCCAAGCAGTTGCACAGAGTTGGATACCACTGAAGTGACTTATCTCATACTCATGGCTTAGCCTAGGTGAGAGGTGCTGGGACATCCAGAAGGCCAAAGAACCCACACAGGTGCTCAGCAGATTCTAAACATGTAGCATCCCAGAGAAGGTGAAGCCAGCTTGGAAAGTCACCAGATAAAATAAGAATTTTCTCATCCCTGTGCTGCTCCTCTTTCTCATGGAGGAGTCAGATATTGTCCTACAATGGAATAAAGTGAGAAGGAGACAAAGGGAGAGAGAAGCCAGCTTGTTTGTTTTCCTCACCTCATACTTTCCTGAGCTGGAAGTGGGCACAAGATCTGATATTGAATCAATTTCTGGCCATTGATGAATATACTGGTCAAGATGCTAATTTCTGCTTTAAGAACTTGTTTATGATTTAAAGAGGCCGTATGACTGTGATTTCATTAAAAGTCAGGAAAAGAATCATGGGTCTGCCTGAGTTTTCATCCAGGGGCAATAAAATGTCAATAAATCTAAAGTGACAGTGATAGAATGGCTGAGTTCTGATTATAAGTCAAGTTGTGCTTGTTCAACATAATGACTGCACTGTAATGACCTCTCTCTTCAAAGGCAGGGCTGTCACAGTGCAGAATTCCTGAGAATGGCATTTCCTGGAGTTTATAGGGCAGAACCTATGCTCCCTGTGGAGTCCCGTGAGGGTGGGTGTGGTGCGGAGTCAGGCCAACCAGACCTGTGTTTTCGGTAAATGATGAAAAAAATTATAAAAAGTACTAAGCCTAAGGTTCAGTCTCAGACTAATTCTAATTTCCAACCATGTGCTTTTTTTTCTACAAGAAGGTAAAGGGTCAAATTCAGCACATCTTAAAAATCATTACCTTTTGTGAAAAAGGACCCCTTGTTCAAAGGCCTGTGGGCTTTACAATGACTCCTAAAATCAACAACGCCATTGTTATGATCAATAATGCGATCAGTGCCTCATTGATTGTTACTAAGTGAGTGTCAGAGACCAGGCAAATGAAACACACCCTACTCACATCTGAATCCCATGCCCTTTGGGGCTATGGTTCAGTGTTCCCAATGGACGCTGCTTAAGTGAAATTGGGTATGAAGTGTTAGGCCTAAGAGATTAAGCAAATTAGCTAGGGGCATTATCTAATATTCATCATCAAACTGAAAATATATTTTTTATTTTTAATGTTATAATAGTAAGTTATTACACACCAAAGTCATGCTTATTATTTCTGAAGATTCTTTTAGGGACATCATATGATAAAAATATGATAAATCAATAGAATACTGTATTATTAAATTTCTAATGAGAGTGCACATGCTCAGTCATGTCTGACTCTTTGTGATCCCGTGAACTGTAGCCCACCAGGCTCCTCTGTCCATGGAATTTCCCAGGTAAGAATCCTGGAGTGAGTTGCCATTTCCTTCTCCAGGGGATCTTCCTGACCCAGGGATTGAACTTGCATCTCCTATATTTGCAGGGGGATTCTTTACCACTGAGCTATCTGGGAAGCTAGCTCCTCACATAACTTTAGATTTTCATGTCTGTGTTCTCTTAATTGACAGCTCAGCTCTGTTTTTTACCTTGCAAATTGTATCTGATTTTCCTTTTGAGTGTTGGCCAGACTCTACCTTGTTCACATGCAACGCCTGAGTGAGTTTATCAAGAAGATAAGAGTCTCTGGATGACAGCACAGTGGTCATGCCTCAGATGGCAAGTTTATATGTTAATATTCTGATCACTCAAAGAAGCAAATGAGACATAACACACAGAATGCAAACTAGAATTACAGCCAGCCTCCCAGAAGGTCATGCTCAGGCAACCACCCTCCATATCCATTTCCCCAGGTGGCCAGAGGCAGGAGTTAGTTTCTGTTGACGACTCTATCCCCATTCCACATCAGGGTCTTTGCATGTGTCCCTGTCACTGGATATTTTCTGTGCATGACTACAGCCCTTTTATCTTTTAGTGAAAGTGGCTTAGTTGTGTCTGATTCTTTGCGACCCTGGTATACAGTCCATGGTATTCTCCAGGCCAGAATACTGGAGTGGGTAGCATTTCCCTTCTCCAGGGGATCTTCCCAACCCAGGGATAGAACCCAGCTCTGCCGAATTGCAGACAGATTCTTTACCAGTTGAGCCACAAGGGAAGTCCTTTTATCTTTTAAATCTCAAACTGAAATGCCATCTTATGCCACCCAATTAAGTTCTTCTATTGCTTTCTATCTTAGCCTTTCTTTTTTCTTTTGTAGCACTAATCACATTTTGAAATTATTGTATTCACTTTATTTTTATTCCTTCACATTCTGCCATATGATCCTGAAGGCAGGAACTCAGCTATCCTGTTCACAATTTTATCTTCAGAGCTGACCTCAGTCCCTGATTTATAGTTATAAATCAATAACTGTTTGTTAGATGAATAGATGGATAAATGAAAAACATCTTGGCATCTGGATGATAAAATTTAGGCTTATTTGGTCAGACAGTTCAGAGGCAATATCACATAGAAATTAAGAACATTGGACCTGCGACTGTGGTTTTGCTGATCACTAGCTGTGTGGCCTTGGACATCTTACATTCTTTTGAGCCTTAGATTCCTCAGTTGTAACATAGTAACCAATTCACTGAGTTGTTGGGATAACAGATGAACGATGCATGGATAACACTTAGCAAGGTTTGACTCCTAGTTGTTAATCAATGAGTTTTATATATTTTTATTTAAGATCTTCAAAGGAGGATATTCCAAAGTCATTCCAGATAAAGTAACAATATATAAGTCCTCTTTGGAATGTTCTGCTGAGCACTTCCATGGCTTCTTTGGCCTTTCCCTGTGCCTGAGCAGTCCTCATCTAAAGATGTGGCCCATCACCTTTAGCAAAGCCATCTGTTAAATTTGTTAAAAATAAAGACGACTAGATGCACTCCTGATCTACTGGATTAGAGTGGAGCCAAAGAACTTGCATTGTCATAAACTCCCAGGGTAAGTTTACCTGATAAAATCCAGGACCCCAAGTTAAGTGAATTTCACAGAATACAGATGGCAAAAAAATTATACTTGGTGTATCTGAGATTCAAATTTAACATAATTTGTATTTTTATTTGCTTATTTGGCACTCTATCCTAGGGAGAATCTCTTATACAATAGTCCAAGAACCACTGGATTTTGAAATTCTGGTAGAAATTTGATGAGTGAATTAGAAACAGCTCATGTGTTCATAAATTTAGAGCAGTGTTTCTGAGCCACTGGCGTCATGTGGGGTGGTTTAAAAATTATTAGGTCCCACCTCCAGAGGTTTTGATTTAATTGGTCTGAGGTGCACCTCAGGTACTGGGCATTTTTAAAAACTCCTTAGGGGATTCAATGTGCAATCAAAGCTGAGAAATGGGAGTGGAAGAGAGAGAGAGATGAAGACACAGCTGAAATTCTGACTATGAACACATGGCATTAAGACTGGAATATAACATTACACAGTCTGAACATCAACACAGAAATTGTTAAGGCGTTTTAATAATTAAAGCCCTCAGTTTGTGGTCAGTGTTTTTAATTTTGTGTGTGTGTGGTGGGGGTGGGAGACAGGATTGAGGTTACTAGTGAGGGGAGGATTGAGATAGAGGCTGGATATTAACATCTCCTAGGAATTTTGTCCCGGTACTCATGCCTGTGGGATTCCTTAGTGGCTCAGATGGTAAAGAATCTGCCTGCAATGCAGGAGACCCAGGTTTGATCCCTAGTCTGGGAAGATCCTCTGGAGAAGGAAATGGCGACCCACTCCAGTATTCTTGCCTGGAAAAACCCCATGGACTGAGGAGCCTGACAGGCTATAGTCCATGGGATTGCAAAGAGCTGGACAAAACTTAGTGACTAAACAACAACACTCATGCTGGTAATCTAGTCCAGCCCTTATCCAAGGAATTCTAAGTATTTCTCTCTCTAACCCTCGTTCCTAACTAGGAAGTCAGAGAACTGTAATTCCAGTTAACAGATGGTTCAAGCTGAACTAGAAGGGAAGAAAAACTTGAAAGTAGCTTAGGACAATCAACAAGGGGAAAAAGAAAGTAAACAAATATTTAAAATAAACAGAATCTGTACATAGTATAAATGGCCACAAAATAATTAATATTGAGAAACATATTTTTGTGTGAAAGTGAAAGTCCCTCACTTTCACTTTTGTGTCTGACTCTTTTCAACCTCATGGAACTATACAGTCCATGGAATTCTCCAGGTCAGAATACTGTAGTGGGTAGCCTTTTCCTTCTCCAGAGGATCTTCCCAATCCAGGGATCGATTTTTGTTTGCCTTTGGTCAAATTGGGTGGAAAGAAATAAATAATAAGTAATTAGTAGAAAGAAATATGCAAAACTAATAAGCAGTTAGTAGGCTCTAAGCAAACTTTTCTTGTGTAAAACCACATTTAGATCAATGGTAGCATGTGCTGGGTGGATCACCCTATTCCTTAGTTAATTGCAGCTTAAAGGCATCAGTGCTATGTCTCTGCCATTTACCTGAGGATAGCTTCCTGGGGAGAAAGTGTAAGGATTTAGAAAAATTAAAAATCTTCTTTGGAGCTGTCCTGGAAGCTTTCAAATCTTTCTTAGGCATGGAATCTTTTAAGCAAATTCCTTTGAGTAAAGAAATCTGTTCTTTTTTTTGCATAGAAGTATAATTTTCTCATTAATTTTTACTCCACTTTATTTGCTTTGTATTGTGCAAAGGACTAAGTAGCAAATAAATGGTTGGACTGATTATGCAAGGATTGGACCAAGGAGAGCCTAGAAATATTTTAGAGGCTATCAGTAGACTTACTATGAGCTCCAGGGCTGCCAGAGGACCAGCCAAGTGACAAGGGTCACTCATATAAGTGCTTGGGAGGCCTCTAGAGAATGCCATCACCACTCAACCTCCACTCAATTCTAGCTAATTATTGTTACCATGACAATAATACATTTTAAAACACTTTAGCAGAAGCTGATTGTTGATCCTGATCTTTAAAAATCACCCGAGGACCTTAAAAATATACTGATGTCTGAGCAATACCTGGGCGTTTAATCAGAATCTCAAGGTGGGTGATTGGTATTGGAATTTTTTTTTTTTAAGTTCTCTAGGTGATTCTAATGCACAGCTAGGGCAAAGAACTGCTAGCCTAGACAATGTGGTAAGTTGTGTGTGGTAATATTAAATTACAGACCAGATATAGCAGGCAAGATGACTATAAGTAATTTATACTGTAATGTACTGGACAATATTATACCAAAAAAGTCACACTGTGGAAGTGACTACTATAAGTGCTTCTGTCAGACCAGCATTAGAAGTTTAGTTAATGAACATATTAAATGTCAGAGCTTTCAAATTTCTTATTTTTAAAATTTATTACTTATGTATCTGTTTACCTATTTACTTTTGGTCACACCAAGTAGCATAGGGGGATCTTAGTTCCCTGACCAGGGGACTAATCCACTCCCCTTGCAGTGAAAGTCCTAACCACTAGACTACTAGAGAACTCCCCTCAGAGGTTTTTTTAATCAGCAACTTGTTCATTATCGTAAAAGATCTCAGAAATGGGTTCTTTTGATAGAATTCAAGACTATTTTAGAGACACTTCTCGAACCTGTATAACAAATCTAGTGACACCTGTAAGGCTGGTACACAACGCCTGATCCCCACATCCCACTGTTGGATCAGAGCATTGAAGTCTACCAGTGCTGACACTGGGGGTGGTAGAATCCTGCCTCTAGAATCTCCTGGGGTGAACGTTTTGTCAAAACACCTAAAATGATCAATAGCTTGGTAGAGCTTCATCAACCTCAGAGAATAGTTAACTTGCCAGCAGATGTTTATTCAATAAATACTAAAGTGGTGCCAGATGTTGGTTTGAGACTTACTGAGAAGCTGGGAAGAGTAGCTAACCCCCATCTTCCTGAAAGTTTTTACTGTTACTGTTTACCAATCAGGAGAACCCAAGAGTTATATCTTACTCAACTGGTTTGAGTCAGTTTTGCAATAGTCATTAAAGAACAACATGACACAGTGCTGTCAAATTCTCTGATTTATTTTTTTTAGACAGAAAGAAAAAGATTATGTGAAAATTTTAAATGTTACAACTAAATTTACGTTTGTAAGGAAAAAACAAAGAAGCAAAAACTCTTGAGTAGAACCAACACCTTCTCTCTGGGCCAGACTGGACCTGCAGGCCATAAATTTGTGCCCCATGGCCTTGGCCATGTAAGAGGCCCTACGGTTAAACCTTGGATTCAGGCTTAGCAATCTGAAAACTCAGGGGTCAGTCTAGGCTGGAAGGTGAAAATTGGCGATGGAGGCCAGAGTGAAATGATGGCAGAAATTTAGAAGGCGAGAGAACAAGATAGTGATGCTAGTGGTCAGAAATATTGGCAGGAGACTGCTCCCCAGCACCACATCCACTTTACCCAGAGATGGAGCAGTTCTCAAAGGCACAGTGAGTGTTATGCCCAATGTCCGAATCCCCGAGCGGGAAGAGAGAAGGCCTCCAAGACAATGCAACTCGCAAAAAGGGAAGTTTATTGCTGACTTGAGTCAGGGCTCCTGCCGCATCCAACGCAGTGGTGCGGGGTCAGAGAGCCCCAAGCCCAAGCTGTTACACAAATTTATAGGGTGAGCACACGCCGTTGGTAGTTGGTTTAAGCGGATTGCAAAGCAATTTCATTGGTCAAAACTTTCACGTGCGCGGGACTTTCGCGGGGGTTTCCGCCCCCGTTCCTAATTGGCAAACAGCGGTCAGTGTTAAGTGAAAGCTGATCCAGGTGGCCTGATAATCTTACCACCCAGAAGTAGGAAGGCCTACTCCTAATCTAAGCTGCCTGCCATGGCATTACTTCTGCTCGCCTCACATGAGAAGCAAGTTTGTGAAAATGCCAGGGCCTTCTATGGAGTAGGCAAGAGGAGAAGGGTTATAACTGGGGAGAGATTGATTGGCTTATTGACTTCATCAGTATTGCACTGAGCATCTGCTGTGTACATAGCCTGAAGAAGGAAATGACAAAGCATTCCAATATTGGAGTGGCAACCCACCCCTTATTCTTGCCTGGAAAATTTCACAGACTTAGGAGCCTAGTGGGCTTTAGTCCGCAGGGTCACAAAGAGTCAGACACAACTGAGTGACTGAGCATGCATGTACACAGTCTTGGATTAAGACCTGGGACAGGGGAGATA
The DNA here is from genome assembly GCF_019320065.1 of Cervus canadensis. Taxonomy (NCBI): domain Eukaryota; kingdom Metazoa; phylum Chordata; class Mammalia; order Artiodactyla; family Cervidae; genus Cervus; species Cervus canadensis. The sequence goes on along the minus strand of NC_057400.1, from coordinate 31,295,240 downwards.
TTTGGTGTCCAGGAAAAACACTCCCGTGTTTCCCTTTACTCACACATGAAATTCTTCTGACACCAGTTATTCTGGCTTTTTTGTTATTTTTTTCCCCCTACACCAAGAAATTCTCAGAGATACCAGCTGAGTGTCCTATAATTCAGTTCAATTCTGACCCTAGCTACCTGGAGTTAGTGTCAGATTCCATAAGCTAAGGGTTCAGTCCTATGTGACTAACCAATCAGACACCAAGCAAGACCCAGGTTGTCACATGCACTTCTGATCTACTGGCTATATATTAGATTTCCCATGACCCCTTCCTTGGGTTTAATCATTTGCTAGAATGGCCCATAGAAATCAGGGAAACACTTACTTTTAATAATTGATTATAAAGGATGTATAAAAGATACAGATGAACAGCCAGATGAAGAACTGCACAGGGTAAGGTATACTAGAACGGGCATGGAGCTGCCGTGCCATCTTTGCGTACCACTGTCCTCACCCCTCACGTAACCAGCAACCTGGAAGCTCTTCAAATCCTACACAGTGGGGATTTTTATGAAGGTTTCTTCACATAGGCGTGATCAACCATTAACTCAGTCTCCAGTCCTCTTCCCAGAGGATGTGGAATGGGGTGGAAACCGCCAAGTTTCTAATCATAGCTTGTTGTTTCTGGTGACCAGTTTCCATCCTGAAGCCATGTAGGAGACAATCAAGAGTCCCTTCATTAGAACAAAAGACACTCCTATCACCCAGGAAATTCCAAGGGATTTAGGAGGTCTGTGTCAGAAACCAGGTCAAGGGCCAAATATTAGAACAAAAGATGTTCTTAGTGTTCTTATAACTTAAGAAATTATGAGGATTTGAGGAGTCCTATGCCAGGCGCGCGCTCTGTGTGTGTGTGTGTGTGTGTGTGTGTACTAGTACACAGTTGGAGATCTTGGATTTCCAGCCAAGATTAGGCATATTGCAGACCTCTGAGGTAGTCAAGAGAGGTTCTCAGAGACCCTGAGATCACACAGTAGAGCACAAGCCCAATCTAGGGAAGTCTCCTGGGAGCTCCGGGGACCTGTGCATTTGGGGGGACTCCTGGCCACCATCTGGAGATGTTCCTTTCTGTTTAACTTCAGTCAAAGGTGGATCCCAAACCAGGATCACATGTAGGTGTCAATAAAGATCCCTGTCCTCAAGAGACATGGGATTTAGCGAAGGTGACAGGCAAATACAAAGCACGCTGCAGAGGGAACACAGAATGCAATGGAGACAGGAAATGCTGTGTGTACTGTGACAGTCTAAGTCAGTCAGCTAAAACAAAAATGAACAGTCTGAGTGATTTATTTAGATGTTGAGATATATTCTGTGTGTGAATTCAGACTCAACTCATGCAAATGGGGGGAAATTCATCATAATGGGGGCCAAGAAAGCAGGTTTGTTTGGATGAGGAAATAGACATTTCCTTTTTCTTTTTTTAAATTGAAAAGCAATGCATAAAGGTGATAAACTATTGAATCAGGTCTAAAAGAAAGGCAATGAAACATTAATTTTCATTCTATCTTAGACCCCCTATCTTGAGAAGAAGAACATTAAATCTCATCTTAAACTATGGTCTGAGACAGAAAGCTGTGAGGAGTCCAACAATACCTGGAGTAACAGGCAAATTTGGCTTTGGAGTACAGAATGAAGCAGGACAAAGGCTAATAGAATTTTGCCAAGAGAACACACTGGTCATAACAAACACCATCTTCCAACAACATAAGAAAAGACTCTACACGTGGACATCATCAGATGGTTAATACAGAAATCAGATTGATTATATTTATTGCAGCCAAAGATGGAGAAGCTCTATATAGTCAGCAAAAACAAGACTAACAGCCAATTGTGGCTCAGATCATGAACTCCTTATTGCCAAATTCAGTCTTAAAGAAAGTAGGGAAAACCACTAGACCATTCAGGTTTGACTTAAATCAAATCCCTTATGATTACACAGTGGAAGTGAGACATAGATTTAAGGGATTAGATCTGATAGACAGAGTGCCTGAAGAACTATGGAAGGAGGTTCATGACATTGTATAGGAGGCAGGGATCAAGACCATCCCCAAGAAAAAGAAATGCAAAAAGGCAAAATGGTTGTCTGAGGAAGTCTTACAAAGGGCTGAAAAAAGAAGAGAAGTGAAAGGCAAAGGAGAAGAGAAAAGATGCTGCTGCTGCTAAGTCGATTCAGTTGTGTCCGACTCTGTGCGACCCCATAGACGGCAGCCCACCAGGCTCCTCCGTCCCTGGGATTCTCCAGGCAAGAACACTGGAGTGGGTTGCCATTTCCTTCTCCAATGCATGAAAGTGAAAGTCGCTCAGGTGTGTTTGACTCTTCTCGACCGCATGGGCTGCAGCCTACCAGGCTCCTCTGTCCATGGGATTTTCCGGGCAAGAGTACTGAAGTGGGTTGCCATTGCCTTCTCCAAGCTTATACCCATTTAAATGCAGAGTTCCAAAGAATAGCAAGGAGAGATAAGAAAGCCTTCCTCAGTGATCAATGCAAAAAAATAGAGGAAAACAATAGAACGGGAAAGACTAGAGATCTCTTCAAGAAAATTAGAGATACCAAGGGAACATTTCATGCAAAGATGAGCTCAATAAAGGACAGAAATGGTATGGACCTAACAGAAGCAGAAGATACTAAGAAGAGGTGGCAAGAATACACAGAAGAACTGTACAAAAAAGATCTTCATGACCCAGATAACCATGATGGTGTGATCACTCACCTAGAGCCAGACATCTTGGAATGAGAAGTCAAGTGGGTCATAGGAAGCATCCCTACAAACAAAGTTAGTGGAGGTGATGGAGTTCCAGCTGAGCCATTTAAGATACTAAAACATGATGCTGTGAAAGTGCTGCACTCAATATAACAGAAAATTTGGAAAACTCAGCAATGGCCATAGGACTGGAAAGGTCAGTCTTCATTCCAGTTCCAAAGAAAGGAAATGCCAAAGAGTGCTCAAACTATTGTGCAATTGCACTCATCTCACACACTAGTAAAGTAATGCTCAAAACTCTCCAAATCAGGCTTCAACAGTACATGAACTGTGAACTTCCAGATGTTAAAGCTGAATTTAGAAAAGGCAGAGGAGCCAGGGATCAAATGGCCATCATCCATTGGATCATCAGAAAAGCAAGAGAGTTCCAGAAAAACATCTACTTCTGCTTTATCAAGTATGCCGAAGACTTTGACTGTGTGGATCGCAAGAAACTGGAAAATTCCTCAAGAGATGGGAATACCAGGTCACCTGATCTACCTCCTGAGAAATCTGTATGCAGGTCTAGAAGCAACAGTTAGAACTGGACATGGAACAACAGACTGGTTCCAAATCAGGAAAGGATTACATCAAGGCTGTATATTGTCACCCTGCTTATTTAACTTATATGCAGTATACATCATGAGAAATGCTGGGCTGGATGAAGCACAAGCTGGAATCAAGATTGCCAGGAGAAATATCAATAACCTCAGATATGCAGATGACACCACCCTTATGGCAGAAAGTGAAGAAGAACTAAAGAGCCTCTTGATGAAAGTGAAAGAGGAGAGTGAAAACATTGGCTTAAGATCATGGCACCTGGTCCCATCACTTCATGGCAAATAGATGGGGAAACAATGGAAACAGTGAGAGACTTTATTTTGGGGGGCTCCAAAATCACTGCAGTTGGTGACTGAAGCCATGAAATTAAAAGACACTTGCTCCTTGGAAGAAAAGCTATGACAAATCTAGACAGCACATTAAAAAGCAGAGATGTTACTTTGCCGACAAAAGTCCATCTAGTCAAAGCTATGGTTTTTCCAGTCGTCACGTAGGAATGTGAGAGTTGGACTATAAAGAAAGCTAAGCACCAAAGAATTGATTCTTTTGAACTGTGGTGTTGGAGAAGACTCTTGAGAGTCCCTTGGACTGCAAGGAAATCCAACCAGTCCATCCTAAAGGAGATCAGTCCTGAATATTCATTGGAAAGACTGATGTTGAAGCTGAAACTCCAACACTTTGGCCACCTGGTGCAAAGACCTAACTTATTCGAAAAGACCCTGATGCTGGGAAAGATTGAAGGCAGGAGGAGAAGGGGATGACAGATGATGAGGTGGTTGGATGGCATCACCAACTCGATGGACACGAGTTTGAGTAAACTCTGGGAGTTGGTGATGGACAGGAAGGGCTGGTATGCTGCAGCCCATGGGGTAGCAAAGAGTTTATACACAACTCTGTAACTGAACTGAACTGAACTGATGGGGTAGGAGGGGAGTCAGGTTATACTGCTTAGGAGGACCTGAAATGCATTAATATTTACAACATGGGGGAGGGAAGGACGATAAGAGTCTGGTTTTTGAGCAACTGAACTGAACTGAACTGAACCACTGTGCTAGGTGAAGGAATAGGTTTTATAGGATGTTGAAGCTAGAAGGAAGCCTAGATGTTTTCTCTAGCAAACTTCATTTTACAAATGAGAAAATCAAAGCCCAGAAAGTTAATCAGCTCACAAGATCCCTCAGCAGAGTACTGGCTTGTTCTATGTAGAACATAGATAGATAGATAGAACTGGGATGTTCTATCTAAACTCCTTTCACTCTTAACACTCAACTGTCACAAAGTAGTGTGGGGTACAAGCTTCTGGTACAGTTAAAAAGAAAGTGGATCATTCAGTATGGTCCATATTTTGCCATAATACTGGGGAAAGCTAGTTAATTTCTAATAAAAGAATGGACACTATTAAAACTCAAGGGACTTCTTTGGTGCTCCAGTGGCTGAGAATCCACCTTCCACTGCAGGCACACACGATTGACCCCTGGTTGCGGAACTAAGATCTGACATGCTGTAGGGCAACTAAGCCCATGCATCACAACTAGAGAAGCACTTGAGCCGCAACTCGCAACTAAGACCTAGCCCAACCAAAAAGATAAAGAAAGAAAGAAAGTAAAATAACTAAAGAAAAATTAACTAAAAAAAAAAAAAACAATCAAAGTTAAACTTTTTTTTTTTTAAACAAATAAATGACTAAGGATACAAAGAACATCAAATATATACTCAGTGTAGAACAGACTGAAAAGATATTTAGCAATATTAAGCTTATCTATTTTCAAGTGTTAAGAATTAAATTCAATTCAAAGAGTTTTTTTAAAGCATCTTTTCTTACTGTGTATTGTATTAGATAACGTGGAGAATAGAAAAAAGTCTAAAACACATCCCCATCACACAGGAATCAGTTCAGTTCAGTCACACAGTTCTGTCTGACTCTTTGCGACCCCATGGACTGCAGCATGCCAGCCCTCCCTTTCCATCACCAACTCCTGGAGTTTGCTCAAACTCATGTCCATCGAGTTGGTGATGCCATCCAATCATCTCATCCCCTGTCATGCCCTTCTCCTCCCATCTTCAATCTTTCCCAGCATCAGGGTCTTTTCAAATAAGTCCGTTCTTCGCATCAGGTGGCCAAAGTATTGGAGTTTCAGCTTCAGCATTAGCCCTTCCAAATGAATGTTTAGGACTGATCTCCTTTAGGATGGACTGGTTGGATTTCCTTGCAGTCCAAGGGACTCTCAAGAGTCTTCTCCAACACCACAGTTCAAAAGAATCAATTCTTTGGTGCTTAGCTTTCTTTATAGTCCAACTCTCACATTCCTACGTGACGACTGGAAAAACCATAGCTTTGACTAGATGGACTTTTGTCGGCAAAGTAACATCTCTGCTTTTTAATGTGCTGTCTAGATTTGTCATAGCTTTTCTTCCAAGGAGCAAGTGTCTTTTAATTTCATGGCTTCAGTCACCAACTGCAGTGATTTTGGAGCCCCCCAAAATAAAGTCTCTCACTGTTTCCATTGTTTCCCCATCTATTTGCCATGAAGTGATGGGACCAGGTGCCATGATCTTAAGCCAATGTTTTCACTCTCCTCTTTCACTTTCATCAAGAGGCTCTTTAGTTCTTCTTCACTTTCTGCCATAAGGGTGGTGTCATCTGCATATCTGAGGTTATTGATATTTCTCCTGGCAGTCTTGGTTCAGCTTGTGCTTCATCCATTCCAGCATTTCTCATGATGTATACTGCATATAAGTTAAATAAGCAGGGTGACAATATACAGCCTTGACGTAATCCTTTCCTGATTTGGAACCAGTCTGTTGTTCATGTGGGCATATTGAACACCAGTGTGCTGACCTCAACTACCTAAGGAGGACATTATATTTACAGAGGAAAGAACAGAAACTCTGAGTGTTCATGAACATTTTTCCAAGTTTGTGTCTGGTAAGCAGCAAAAATAGGGGCTCTAATACATATTTTTAAGTTTAATTCCACGTAAGATTTATCTTTCATGATAGTATTTTTTCTTTTGTATCATAAAGTGTCTGTTTTTTTTTTACATTGTTTTTTTTTCCCATTTATTTTTATTAGTTGGAGGCTAATTACTTTACAATATTGTAGTGGTTTTTGTCGTACATTGACATGAATCAGCCATGGATTTACATGTATTCCCCATCCTGTGATAGTATTTTTAACAACAGTATTTAAAAGCATGCAAATCAGAACATGATATAAACACTAAAGAGAGTGACTTGGTGCCTTTTGTAGGACATTCTTATAATTGAGTGTGTAAAAGTATAGGCTTTGGAAACTGAGATTGAATCACATGTAAGATCTTGCCCTGATTACATTCCCCAGGATGCTAGTTAGGGAATATTCATACTTAACTCACAAAGTTGTTTTGAAGATTGAACTAAGTGAGATAAGCCATGTAAGAATTTTATGGTTGTCAACAATATAAATGCTTGAGAGATAATAACTGAAATTAATAAAGCAAATATGGGAAGTTATTGAATCTTTCTTGTAGGAGGGGGTATCATCATGCTTTTTTTCTGATACAATCTCCCATTCTTTGTGACTTTCAACAAGTGTGGAACGTACACAGCTCTTCCATGTTCTTTACCAGTAAGAAAGCATGGGAAAAAATTTCCATTTCTTTCAACTCGTCAACTCAAATGCAGTTCCTGTTACAAGTATGAAAGATGAAAATAGGGTAAGAAATAGCCAAGGGCTAAGTGATGCAGATATTGACAACTATGTTCTAGCATTCTCTGAGAGCTTGGCTGTGCCTTCCCTGGGCTGGTGGCCATAGGCCAAGGGATCAGGCATGGTACTTTGGCTGGTGGCCAGATCACCCTTGGGCTTTAGGGTGACAGACACTGTGACAGCCTTGCTGCCCTAACAGAAAAACTGCTTTCCTTTTCTCCTTTTCCTCTCTGCTTCTCCCATCCCTTTCCCTTCCTTCTCCCTCCCTGACTCTTTCTTCCCCTCCTCTAACTCCTCTTCCTTCTCCTCCTCCTCCTCTTAGTCTCCAAAGAAGAATCCGTTTTTAGAGACTAGAAAAAAATAGCTCTCCATCTTGTAAGCTTTTGTCTTCTTTATTTTTAACAACCTAGACACAGTTCTACCCAGAATGGAAGGAAGCAAAGAAGGAAAAATGCATTGATCTGCCAGCAGACTTGGAATAAAAACAAATTTCTCATGCTCAGATCTATATGAACTAACTTCATTGTCAGGGTCACTATGGTAACTGAGGGAGGCTGCTGTCCTGGTGCCCTGGAAGACACTTTGGCCTTGGAGTCCACTGGTAAAAATCCCAGGTGGCTGACATCTTTACCTAGTCTGCTGCTTTTCACTTGAAACACCTGGGGCATATTTGTGCCTTAAAGCCTGGACACCAGTCATTAACTGTAGAGCCCTTATAAACTACTGGGGTCACATACACAGTTTCCAAAGGGACATGATGATGACAATCGGATTGTGTGAGGATTTCCTGACACCAGGCACTGACCGAGTTCAAGTGCTCCACTAGCTGACTCTGCTGTTTTTGTGACTCAGTAAGAGACATGCCCACAGGAAAGAGACCCCAGGCACATGTGTTATACCATGAGAAATGAAGCAATAAAATCGCTGCAACATTCATCCTGGTGATTGTCACACCTCAGGATATCTCCCAGTATGTTAAACAGTGTCACAACATTCCCTGTACAAGTCTGTATTGAAAATAAATACATATCATCTAACACTTGAGGGGGGCTGACTAGAGAAAAAAAATATCACAAAAGAACAAAAACCAGTGTTACAGTGCTAAGGTAGTTAAGGATTGTGCAACTGGATGTGTGATTAGAACAATGCTATGGCCACTGATGAATGTTTTTGATACCTGCCTTTTGTTTTCTGGCCTTCATGAGAGCCAGCCACCAAGCGCTGACTGTTTGTCTGCTCTGTCTGGCTTCACTGGCCAGTGGTGGAGCCTTGAAGATGTGAAAGTCCTCGAAAATCCCTTTCTGTCCCTCCCATACTCCTTCACATGGCTTATGTTTCAGCCACAAACTCTCCTGCTTAGACTCGAAATGAGCCATCAGGACCCCGTGCTATGGACAAGGAGGGCTCCGAGGTAAGATGGCTTAGGCTGGACTTTCAGCTGTGCCCTCATCACACTTGAAATCTTGGGAGAGTGACCTGGCTTTTTGGGACCTAAGTTTTCAAATCCTGTATAAATAAATACACCCACCTCATTATTGTAAGAATCAAAAGAAATTAACACACAAAAGTGCCTAGAACAGCATCTGGCCATAGTAAGTCCTCAGAAAGTATAATCTAGTGTTCTTCCAGAGTTTTGTGGCTTTGTTATTTTCTCTGCCCTAAATGCCTTTAGCTTAATTGTTCTTTCTTCTCTTTCCCTGTTCAGATATCTAACCCTAATCTCCTTTCTGACAAAACTCTGTGGCTTGCCTAAGCCAGGCTGACCTTTTTCTCCCGTGCATCTCTGTACCACTCACCTTGAATTTTCCATTTTCGCATTGTTATTATCTGTTTTGCCTAGCTGTAAGCTTCACCTCATGGGAAATAGATGGGGAGACAGTGGAAACAGTGTCAGACTTTATTTTGGGGGGCTCCAAAATCACTGCAGATGGTGACTGCAGCCATGAAATTAAAAGACGTTTACTACTTGGAAGGAAAGTTATGACCAACTTGGATAGCATATTAAAAAGCAGAGACATTACTTTGCCAACAAAGGTCTGTCTGGTCAAGGCTGTGGTTTTTCCAGTGGTCACGTATGGATGTGAGAGTTGGACTGTGAAGAAAGCTGAGTGCTGCTTTTGAACTGTGGTGCTGAAGAAGACTCTTGAGAGTCCCTTGGACTGCAAGGAGATCCAACCAGTCCATCCTAAAGGAAATCAGTCCTAAACATTCATTTGGAAGAACTAATGCTGAAGCTGAAACTCCAGTACTTTGGCCACCTCATGCGAAGAGTTGATTGATTGGAAAAGACCCTGATGCTGGGAGGGCTTGGGGGCAGGAGGAGAAGGGGATGACAGAGGATGAGATGGCTGGATGGCATCACCGACTCAATGGACATGAGTTTGAGTAAACTCCAGGAGTTGGTGCTGGACAGGGAGGCCTGGCATGCTGTGATTCATGGGACTGCAAAGAGTTGGACATGACTGAGTGACTGAACTGAACTGAACTGAACTGAAGCTTCTTAAGGACACGGTCATTATATCTCCTTCATGTTTGTTTTTCCTATGGAAAGTTTCAATCAATGCATGTTAAATGAATAGATGAATAAACTAATCAACCAATCAGATAATGTTTGTTGTTACTGTTGTTTAGTTGCTAGGTCATGTCTGACTCTTTGCAACCCCATGGACTTCAGCACTCCAGGCTTCTCTGTCCCTCACTATCTCCTGGAGTTTGCTCAAATTCATATCCATTAAGTCAGTGATGCTATCTAACCATCTCATCCTCTGTCTTCCTCTTCTCCTTTTGCCCTCAATCTTTCTCAACAAAGAGTCTTTTCCAATGAGTTGGCTCTTCGCATCCAGTGGCCAAAGTATTAGAGCTTCAGCTTCAGCATCAGTCCTTCCAATGAATAGTCAGGGTTGATTTCCTTTGGGATTCACTGGTTTGATCTTCTTGCTGTTCAAGGAACTCTCAAGAGTCTTCTCTAGCAATTCAAAAGCTGCAGTTCTTCAGCACTCAGCCTTCATTATGGTCTAATTCCACATTTGTACATGACTACTGAAAAAAAAACATAAATTTGACTATATGTGCATATATATATATACACACACACACACACACACACACATACACTGTGTGTGTGTGTATATATATATTATCTACTATATACAAAATCATAGAATTGGTGACACTTGGAAAAGATAGGAAGAAAAGCTTACTGTGTTCATTTATTATGAAAGGAATGATGAATTTAGTACCTTTTACAAACAGCCACATGAAATGATTTTCTGTATTCTGACTCAATTCACTTGCCATGTCTATACCAGGCCTAAAGCTAAATATATACAGTGCTAGATAGAGTGGATATTTGTAATTCATTAGTCAGTGTGGTTATTGTGGGGAAATCCAGATAGGGTAGACTCTACTATATCTTTTTAGAGGGTATGTGTCATCCATTTAGCCTCTCTGTGACCACTTCAATTCCAAGATCCAGTTCCAAATCTGTCCTTCCTCTTCCCACATCTATAGATGGCTCATCCCATTGTGAAAAGACCCATTCACAGGAGTCTCCACAGATGAACTTTCAAGGGACTCACATACTGTTACAGCTGCATACACACTGAGTTGGCCATGGTCTGCAGGATTTTGACCCAAAACAATCCCCGAGGGCAACACAACCAGAAGAAAATCCCTTTCTGTATGAGTGGAATTAGAAGTCAAACTCTCTGGAAAAATCATGGCACTTTTTCATGACTTTTCTTCTCATCAGTGAGTCTGCCATGGCACCAAAGTTTTTCTTCTCTCTTGTGGATTTCTCTTTTTTCCCCATTTTCCCTGAAGGAACATTCTAGCATTTTAATGATGGGACATTGGGCAGAGATTCAGGACATCTGGGTTCCAATCTCTGTCCTATCACTGATGGAGGCATCTCACTTCATGAATATGGGCCTCAGCTTGATAGAAAATAGTTTCCCTCTTTCCACCATTAATACAGAACAGTTTGTTCTTAGAGCCTCATAATAAAACAAATACTCTGTTAATCCAGCAAAATTTGTCCCCTTTGGAATATGCTCATTGAAATCCCTATGGCTTACATGCATCTGGTTTTCAGTTATCTTAAAAGGACATCCTTTCTTCTACACAGGAAAATAAAGTTGAGCCAAATGATGTCTCCAAGAGCTAACAATTGTCTTAGACTAGTTGTTCTCTTTTTTTTCTTTATCTAGTTGCTTATTTCTAGGAGGCAAAAATTACAACTATAATACATTCTTTCTACAAAACTATCAGCTGTAGGATTTGTTTCTTAAGAGCATGATACAGATTTTATAATAGTGATTGTTAGAGAATATTACACCAACCCAGGTGAAATAAAACCATCTCACCACACTTGATACATCTGTTAATAAGAAGCAGATTTTAATAGTAGAAATACAACTTTAACTTTATTGGCTCACTTTGGTGACTTGGAAGACTTTTACTATAAGAGTAATAATAGGGGACTTCCTTGGTGGTGCAGTGGATAAAATCTGCCTGCCAATTCAGGGGACACAGGTTCCATTCTTGATCCAGGAAGATTCCGTGTGCTGAGGGGCAAGTGAGCTGGGCACCCCAACTACTAAAGCATGAGCACCTAGAGCCTGTGCTCTGCAATAAGAGAAGCCACAAGCAATGAGAAGCTTATGCACCATATCAAAGAGTAGTCCCCGCCGGCTGGAGCTAGAGAAAGCCTACACAAAGCAGTGAAGACACAGCACAGACAAAAATAGAGAAGTAAATGAAAACTACTAAAAAAATAGAGTAAGAATAGGATGCAACAACTAGGGCTGTTATATTTAAACTACACTGTAACATTTAATTATTAGTGTAACTTGCATATACGGTGCATAAAACCATTATATATAACTAATATTAATTAATCCTAATCTGCACAATTTACCAAAAATTGTTCTAATTTTATTAAATGTGCTTTCATTATTCATACTACATACTTATATATTTCCATCACTGAGATTCATTTTATGCAAACAAATGGATTCTTTTCAAGTTAATGAATCATGAACTCATTAAAGAATATATTACTGGAATTAACATTCCTTTCATTAATTACAATTTTAATATGGCCTCTACTAGAATTTATAATGGAGAGAGAGTGTATTTAAAATAAAACACAGCCCCTTATTCTTGACTAATGATGAGTTAGGTGTTGAATTTGCTGAATTCTTCCTTCCTCAGCCAAGGAAGTGAGGAGAAAACAGGCATTTGGCATAATCTTTGGACCATGGTCCCAGACCAAGTATCCAAAATTGATGTGGATAAGGAGGATAGTTTCCCATTTTCTATAGACACAAGATGTGCAGGTCTCAAAAGGATACCTCACGAAAATGGTAGTGTTGGTAGAAAAGCTCTCTCAGGATCCTCTAGGGCAGTTTCTCAATGGGATGATGTCAATGTTTTGGGAAGGAATATGCTTGATTATGTGGGCTCTTGAGACCTATTTAGCATCTATGACCTTTTCTAGTGAAATGACAGTCTTCCCTTCCCTCAGTCACTACTGTTCCACTGGTTCACCAATTTAAACTGCCTCAATCACTTCCAAACATCTCTACCACTTAACTCTCTGTAACCAGAGAGGATTGTGCACAATGCCTGGCCTTTGGACAGAATGTCTACTCAGTCTTTGCTTTCATTCTCTTAAAAAATAAAATAAAATCCAGGTGACTGCTAGGGTACTTAGTGAAATGACAGGTTTTCCATCAAGTTGCCAGTCTTTCTAGTCCTATGCCACATTCTGGAGTAGGATTTTCATGAAAAATCAAGGGCAGCCTTACTTGTGTCCTGAACATGAGTATATTTTAGTGATAAGTCTGTCATATGTTGTGTGCCTCAGTCTCTTCTTCAGATTGTTCTCTCAGCATTGGAACATTAAGCATCTTTGAAAGCATGTAAGTTCCTTAGGGATGTCATAACAAATGACTACAAACTTGGTGGCTTGAAGAAACAGAAAATTATTCCCTCACAGTCCTGGAGGTCAAAGTCTGAAACCAAAGTATTGGCAGGGCCATGTACCTCTGAAGACTCTGGGAGAGAATCCTGCCGCTCTCCCAGCTTCTTGTGGTGGCTGACAATCCTTGGTGTTCCTCAGCTTGCAAGTGCCTTTCTAGCTCTACTGTCATCTTTCTTTTCCTTTTTGGACTTTGCTGATCTTTGTTGCAGTGACCTGGCCTCTGCACCACGTGGTCCTGATGACTTAGGTCACCTGAGGAAATATGGGAGCTGTCTACTCAGCATTTGCTACCTGTTCTTCTGAGTTCTCTACTCTACTTTCCAATTCATTCCTTGTAGGGGATTCAAGGGAATGCCTTTGGGGATTGATCCCCAAATGATATTTCCAAGTGCTAAGCCTTGGTATCTGAATATGGAAACTTTATGGAAATAAGGTCTTTGCAGATATAATCAAATTAGGGATCTTGAATAAGGTCATCCTGAATTTAGGATTAGCTCCAAATCTGATGACTTTATAAGAGAAAAAAGAGATTTGACACACTCAGACTCGGAGGAAAAGGCCATGTGAAGATGGAAGTAGAGGTACTTCCCTGGTCGTCCAGTGGTTAAGAATCTGTCTTCCAGTGCAGGGGATACACGTTCGATCCCTGGTGAGGGAATAAAGATCTCACAAGCCACAGGCAACTAAGCCCATATGCTGCAACTACTGAGCCCTTGTGCCCTAGAACCAATGCTCCACAATAAGAGAAGCCCGCAAGCTGTAACTAGAGAAGCCCCGTGTGCTGCAACTAGAGAAAAGCCTGTGTGCTGCAACGAGGAGTGGTCCTGATGACTTTAAGCTGGGCTTCCAAGTTGGTGCCCTGGATCTTCTTTGTATAATATGATTTTCTGCACAAAGCGAGGAAACAAAATGTCAGTAAAGAATGTTTTCTGGTTGCAGATAGCTTGAGATACAGGGCTTCCCAGATAGAGCTTGTGGTAAAGAATGCAGGAGATATACAATTCTGTGAGTTTGATCCCTGGATTGGGAAGATCCCCTGGGGAAGGGCATGGCAACCCACTCCGGTATTCTTGTGTAGAGAATTCTATAGACAGAGGAGACTGGCGCATTACAGTCCATAGGATCACAAAGAGTAGGGCACAACTGAAGTGATTTTGTGCGCATATAGCATGAGATACAAATATAATGGCTAAACAAAAAGGAGGTTATTATTCCTCATGTATCAGAGAATCTGGAAATAAATACTATTGTTGGTTCAATGATCTAAACTTGTCAGGGCATCTCTATAACTTTCTTCACATCTGTCACTTCACAAGATACCTGGCTCAGCTCCGGGTTACAAATATGTATTCAATATAGCTCTAGATATCTTTTATCCAAAAAGACAGTTTTCCCTTGAGTCCCTGACAGACAGCCATTTGCATTTCCCTGGCTAGAGCTATGTCCATGGGCCTCTAACTGCAGTGAACACAAGGAGAGGGGGTATTGAACTTCTCCGGGCTCTAGAGTGAAGGATGCAGGGAAGAAGGGAATAAGGTTGCCTGCCAGTTACGCTGAAGAACAGAACTGCCAAAGGGAGAGAGGATTCTTCCATTATTGTTACAATACATCGTTTCAAACACCAAGATCAGAGAAATGGGGTATGAAACGCAAAGGACTAGTAGAATTTCAATGCTAGTTTTGCCATTATTCATCTTTTAATAGGTGATACTTCACTGGGGACCAGACACTAAGCAAGGTAGACTCTAATGTCATCTCTAACTCTGAAAGTCAATGATTCTATTAATCCTTCATCAAGAAAGCATATCTTTTTGACTCTTTTATAATTCCAATGGTAACTTTGCTACATCTAAAAGCACAGATCACCACTGATGGAATCAGAAGGAACTAGGGAGATAATGTAGCTTACAACTCACTTATTCCATGAAATATGCTTATACTGGTGGTAGGAGAAATTTTTAATCTTTCTATCTTTCAAAAAATTATTTATTTATTTGTTTTTGGCTGTGTTGGGTCTTCATTGCTGTGTGGGTTTTTCTCTAGTTGCGGTGAGCAAGGGAAAATCTCTAGTTGCAGTGTGCAGGCTTCTCATTGTGGCGGCTTCTCTTGTTAGGGAGCACGGACTCTAGGGCGCATGGGCTTCAGAAGCTGCTGCTCCTGGGCTGTAGAGCTCAGGATCAATAGTTGTGGTGAATGGGCTTAACTGCTCCATGGTATGTGGGATCTCCCCGGACCAGGGATGGAACCCATGTCTCCTGAATTGGCAGATGGATTCTTTACCACTGAGCCACCAGGGAAGCCCCAAGCCTTTCTGTTTTGTTCTTTATTTATACATTTGGTTTTTAATCAAGGTGTGTCAACTTTTTTCAGGATATAGCCAAGATATATAATGGCTGCAATCATTAAGAGGTTTATTTTGTGGTAATTGCAAAATTAGATGAGAGTCTAGCAATTTCTGAAGTGGTACTTTTTAAGGTTGTCAAATGAGCCTCAGCCTGCTTTTTATGGGAGGTGGAGTTGCTGCTGTTGTTTTCTTGGCAGTACTGTGCAGCCTGTGGGATCTTAGTTTCCCTCCCTGGGGCCACGGAGGTGAAAGTATAGAGTCCTACCACTAGACCTCAGGGAATTCCCCATGAGCCTCTGCCGTTTTTGAAGGCGGAGGTGCTGTCTTTCCCCTGGGCGTCCCTGAGTCATTTGCATCCTCCTCTCCTCGCTGGGCCCTGCTGAGTAAGGCATTCTTTTTCTTGGGTAGGAGAAGTCCTCACTCTATGATTTCCTCAAAGTACTGACTCATGAGGCGACTCTGATGAGGCTGTATAATTTTCCATAAAAGTACATGAGCTCAATCAGGCAGGAAATGAGGCCCTCAAATTAAATCAAAGACTGTGGCAGCATCTCTATCTGCTTTTCCAAAACTCCATGAGAGACATGGTTTCATTTCACATGGTATGAAAAATCAATAAGCAAGGAGTGGTTTCACTCATTTAAGGGCAGCGTGACTAAAATTGGCTACAGAGAGCCCACAGATGGAATTCTGACAGTCATTAGACCTTTGACAATTTAACAAGTGCACAAGTAGGTGATATATATATATATATATTTAATGCTGGAATTGTGCTTAAAATACTTTTTTAAACCTGACATGCAAACATCAAATTGACTTCTATGTAGTAAATGGGAGAAAGTGAAAGTAAAGTGAAAGTCACTAAGTCATGTCCAACTCTTTGTGGCCCCATGGACTATACAGTCCACGGAATTCTCCAGGCCAGAATACTGGACTGGGAAGCCGTTCCCTTCTCCAGGGGATCTTCCCAACCCAGGGATAGAACCCAGGTCTCCCACACTGCAGGCAGATTCTTTACCAGCTGAGCCACAAGGGAAACCAAAATATCAGTTTAATTAGAAAAGTCCAGTAGGCAAGGTCTATTGCAGTAGGGAAGAGTAACATGGTGAGCTACATATAATCCTACCTATACTGTTCTTGGCTCCATCGCATCTCTCTATGTCCACTCTTATCCTAACTATTAAATATATTGCTTCAACTCTCAGTACCTTGCCTTCAACCAAGGGCATTAAAAGATGATATGACTGGACACTCCTTCAAACTGTTTCTGTCCAGAGTGTGGGTGAGTAGCACCGGGCTTCCTAATAAGAGGCTTAAGGAAGTGATGTTCCAACTCATTTGGTCAGATAAAGGAAAACAACACAAAATGTATTTAATTTTTGTTAAGGAGAAGGATATCCCCATCGCATCTATAACTTTTATCATAAGTAGTTTTAAAGAATATAATTCTTGAAGTAGTTCCAAAGAATACAATTTCTGACATGTTGATAACATTGACACTTAACAATGAAATGATTGCTTCAGTCTTTTAAATGTATTTAGTGGAATTTAGATAACTTAATAATTTGATACTTAGGATCACTTATTTTTAAAATACAGGATCATGCTACTCTTTTTTTTTTTTTTTTTTTTTTAGGATCATGCTACTCTTAATGGTATGAAATTTTATATTGTTCTTTTTTATGTGAGCTCATATTTCTGTTTCACTTTTTCATATTTTTATGCTTGAAAGTAATTAATCACCCTATACCTATTTAAAAGGAATATGTTTATACATTTAAGTGTAAATTTTAAAAATTTTCTGTGGCCATAGATTCTCACTGTTTAAAATAATCTGAATTAAGATCATTAGTATTATTATACAATTGTCTCAAGTAGCATAAAATCATTAAAATTTGATTATTTACTAAGCATGAAAAGCAAAGTTGTGGTGGAGCTGTATTTCTTAAAAAATATAAATAGAGCTTTTAATAAATTAGTTCATAAATCCATGAACAAATATTACATATTGTTAGAATTAAACAGGATTCAGTCTTAAGGTGATGGCTATTTTTTGTTTTTATGGTTGTACGCACTAAGAAAACTTGCTTGTACAAGTAGATGAGAATGGAAGAAGTTTTATTATAAAAATGTCACTCAATGCCTTTAACATTTTCTGAGTTACATAACTTCACAGATAGCCATCATAAAAAAGTTATTTCTAATGATCTGTTCATTTGATAGCTGGATTGGACCTTCTTTCAATTCTGTTGATAGTAATGATTTGGAAACCACATGACTCACAAAGGAATTTGTTAGCCACTAGTAGAGTTATTCACTTTCTCAAAATTGGTCCAACATTTCAATTCAGTCTTTGAGTTGTTGCCCTGGTGATTTTTACTCCCCAGAGGAAGAGCCATGGTAAGATTCAGGGAGCCAACAAAGCCACACTGGGCTTGGAGCTGCCAGTGGCTTGTCTTCTCTGTGCTATCTTCATCCAACCACATAGGCAAGAAACTGTACAAAGAAGGTGATAGTCCTGTTTGCACAAGACGGACCTAGGTTTGTATTCAGATCTGGGTACTACACATTGACAATCTGAAACAATCTGCATCATAAACAACATGAAAAACAGGCCTTTGGAGACATTATTTTAAAAACTATTCTGGAAATTCCCTGGTGGTCCAGAGTTTAGAGTTCAATGTTTTTACTGCCAGAGGCCTGGGTTTGATCCCTAGTCAGGGAACTAAGATCCCAGAAGCTATTTGGAGCAGCAAAAAAACAAAAAAAAAACAACAAAAAAAACCCAAACTACTTTGTCAGGAACAGAAATGGCATGGTAAGAAACTATTTATCTATCCACAAATCAGAGAAAGATTAAAATTGTTCAGTGTTCTGCCATAGAACAAAGCTAGGATCAGTGAACCCATCAACGGGAGAAACTTTTGACAACTGTGTGTATGTGTCTGTTCAGTCATGTCTGACTCTTTGTAGCCCATCAGACTTCTCTGTCCATGGAATTTTCCGGGCAAGAATACTGGAGTGGTAGCCATTTCCTCCTCCATGGGATCTTCCCTACCCAGGGATCAAACCCACGTCTCTTGCATCACCTGCATTGGCAGGCAGATTCTTTACCACTATCCCCACCAACTATCACTACCCAACAATGCAGTGAGTAGCCATTTTCCTCTCCACCCCCTTGACCACTGGAAATGATCAAGCAAATACTATATTGTTTTCCTCAGGGGTGCTATAGAGAAAGGTCTCCATCACGCAGTGGAGTGGCTCAAATGACCTATGGGGACCATCTACTTTGAGATTCTAAGCACTTTAGTCAAAAGAAAACAGGAATTCTTAGCAGCAAGAGTAAAGCAGCAGCTGCCTTGAAATAGTAATATGTTATCTGTTCATAAGTTGTGATGCTAGTTACCTAGCCTAGTGGAACATAATCTGAACTCTTTTTTGGACAGTGTCAATGATTTGCATGAATTAACCACACTCCTCTGTCTAATCCCCTTTGTGGCCAAGTGCATGCAATTCTGAGACCTCTGGGTTTGGAACTACAGTCTGTGGCTAAGGCATTGAACCAAACTAGGCAGCCCACTTGGGGGTCAAAGCAAGAAACTTGGCTGTACTCAGTCAGTTCTCTGACCAAGTTAGCTAATCACATATTCTTCTCTTACAGTTAATCTCAACTGGGGGTTGGGAGTTGAGAGCTTCATTTAAATGTTACACTTGATGGTAAGACCCACAGAAGCCAAACAGGCAGTTATCTAGGTAGGCATCTGAATGATAATCAGTTCTGAAAGGCTCCAGTGGTTCTGGGTCATCTTAAAAAATATTTCACTGGGCTGCCATTTGCCCACTTGTGGTTTATGTCTCCAGGTATTATAATTAATATATTCATTTGTTCTGCATTTTAAAATGTATAACATGCTTTCATGGGCAGTGATTTTACTTAATCTCATCAAATTTGCTGCTTGATCAGACTTTGTTTCTGTGCATCACACAGTTATATCTTCCCCAAACCAGAGTCTCCAAATGATAAGTGGATAATTCAGCTAAATTGTTTTATTTCAAAATTCATGTGCAACACATATGATTGTGTATAAATTTTATTATAAAATAATATTTAACTTGGAATATTTTACTTCTATTTTTAATTTACATGAATTTTCCTTTATGTAGAAGCTTAACTTTTACAAAATAATATGTGCTCATTCAAAAAAATTGCTCTACTGAAGTTTATAAAAGTTCTTCTCTCTGCATTCCTGTAATTCCACTCCTCAGAAATAAGAATGATTAACTGCAATTAATCCTTAAAGACTTGTTGTTGTTGTTGTTTAGTCACTAAGTTGTGTCTGACTCTTTGTGACCTCAGGGACTGTAGCCTGCCAAGATCCTCTGTCCTTGGCATTTTCCAGGCAAGAATACTGGAGGGGGTTGCCATTTCCTTCTGCATAAAGACCTCTTAAATAACTATACAAACATAGTTTTTGTATTACATGTTGGAATATAGCATCCATTTTTAGGTTTAAGTAGTCACTTTTATCAAAATGATAAACTTACAGACTGCATGAGTGCTAAATCATGAGTGCTAAAGTGTGTTCGACTCTTTGTGATCCCATGGACTGTAGCCCACCAGGCTCCTCTGTCCATGAGATTCTCCAGGCAGGAATACTGGGGTGGGTTGCCGTGCCCTTCTCCAGGGGATATTCCCAACCCAGGGATCAAACCCCTGTTTCTTGCCTTGCAGGTGAATTCTTTACCACTGAGTCATGGGGGAAATCCCATATTTATAGATTAAGAGTCAAATTGTTCTCAAGAGCTTATTGAGGAATCAGTAGTCCCCAAACACTACCCTCCTTCTTATTTCCTGAGGCAATGACTTCAGAATGTTTAGCTATTTATTTTATATTTATAGTTATATTTCCTGGCAGTATGGTTATATCACTATTTTATTTTCAGTTTAGACATTATTTACTGGCACCACCTCACCTTACCCAACACACAAACCACTTTACCTTATTCCCATCTTACAGATACACTTTATAGAGTATTTTGTGCAGATCAATATTCAGTATTTTCGTTACTATGAATGTGCATAGGCTATTCACATCTGAGCAATGTGGGAATCTATGATTAGCTTTCCTTTCTTGCAATCCTTTTTGTTTCCCTAAGCTTAATAAGGACTTCCCTGGTGGCTCAGATGGTAAAGAATCTGCCTGCAATGCAGGAGACCTGGGTTCTATCCTTGGGCTGGGAAGATCCTCTGGAGAAGGGAATGGCAACCCATTCCAGTTTTCTTGTCTGGAAAACCACATGGACAGAAGAGACTGGCAGGCTATAGTCCATGGGGTTGCAAAGAGTTGGACAAAACTGAGTGACTGACACACACATAAGCTTAATAATTTTTCTTAAAACTTATTTGCTTGCTTATTTTTCAATGGACTTGTCACTAAGTCATCCATAAATTCTCCTAAACCAGTGTAAATCTAAACTCAATATGTTTAAAGATAGGCATTTTCCTTTCTTTGTTAAAGGAAACTGATAAATATGTTAAGGGAATATATCTTTTAAAAGGGAATATTCCTTTTAAAAGGAAATTTGAGTCAGTCTATTCTGACATTTATCATTTATACATAAGCCTATCATTCATACAGTATATATGTTTTCTATTAGTCATTATTTGGATTGAATATTATACCAAACTATGATTACATTTTATTCATCCTTTTCTGAGTACTTCTTACTGTTTTTCATATGACCAGTTTTCAATAAAATCTCCATGTAGATACAAAATAAAATGTCTCAAGGGTCAGTGACAATTAGCAAAGTTATTTTTGCTATAATATAAAAAAAAATACTATAATTTTCCTTGACTCTGTGCTTTCCATACATCTCAACAACAACCAAGCACCTGTAGGTAACAATCTTCCAAAACTTGTGAAACATATTTGTATTCTGTGAAGCCCTTTGGGAAAGCTCTTGTTGAGTTGGAAGTGTTAGAAATTGAAACGATAGTGATCCTAACAGAAAGAATTCTCACTCATCTATCTCAAGCAGGTACTTACAAGTAGTGGAAATCTGCTTATCTTTCTCTGTCTTCCCACCTCCCCATGCCCACTTCGATCTATATCTAGCAAACCCAGTGTACAAATAATATATATTTTTTCTGGACCATGCTTTTTCTCTTTCCAACCCCTTTCATTTCTTCTTCTGTAATAACCAGTTCCTATTGTTGCTTTGACTTGCTTTGTAAACTACCTCTAAATTGACAGTCTTCCTGACCTGTAGAGTTGGAGTGGCCTGAGGAAAGAATGAAATTCCATTCTCTCTATCACAGCATTCAAGCCCAGCAACCCCAGCCCCCTGAAGTAGGATCTGTCTCTGGTGTGCACGTTATAATGAGATGGGGTGACTAGAGGACTCCATAAAGAGCTATTTTTGTTTTTGTTTTTTTACTATGAAACACAGGTGAATTCCAACAATTGTCAGAGTTAGGGATAACTATTGTGAGTGCCCCTAGCCACCAGCTCTGCACCTGGGTTTTTCAAACGTGCAACTGATCTATTTACATGATAGATGAAAGAATGACAATGAGAAAACAATCAGAAGTTTTCACATGCATCTTGACAGTAGTCTATTTCATTTCATTTCACAAACACTTTTTAGATATTCTTTAGTTGTTGTTATCTACAAATGTAGATAAGTTCTTTGATTCAAGCTCTCCTTTCCATTCTTTTAGTGTTTCACACAACCTGGATGGAATAGCAAAAGATTAATCACATCTGGTTGCGGGGGTCTATTGACTTACAGCCCAATTTCATATTCTCTCCCCAAGATACATCCATTAGCTCTACTCCAGGACTGCTTTCAGCATCTGTAACATGGTTAAAAGATTTGGGTTTCTAGGATCTATTAATATAAGATTAAGTATTTGTGTAATGCAGGCTACATCATGGTCCTTGTTTAAAAGGACTTCATGACAAAATTTTAACCAGGCATTTCAATAACCCAAAGTGATAAATGCTCACATTTTCATTAACAGCAGAGGGAAACCATCTCTATAAATTATGAGACTCTAAGCTCTGTCTTTTTGACTAAAGTTATATATATAGTGCCTTGTATAATACTTGTTTGGTGCTCAATAATTATTTGTTGAATGAATAAGTCATTGTAATCAATTTAGTATTGGTCACTGTCAGTGTGATATTATCAGTTGTCTTTTCTGTTGCAGTACTAAACTGCATAGATTCCTTAATACCAAATCAAGGGATACACCTTAACTCTTTTTTAAAAAAAATTTTTATTTATAAATTATCTATTTGTGGCTGCACTGGGTCTTAGTTGCTATGCTTGGGCTTCTCATTGTGGAGGCTTCTTATGTTTCAGAGCATAAACTCTAGGGCTCATGGACTTTAGTAGCTGTGGCTCATGGGCCTAGTTGCCATGTGGCATTTGGAATCTTCCTATACCAAAGATCGAACCCAGATCCCCTGCATTGGCTGTATTCTTAACCATTGGACCACCAGGGAAGTCCCACACCTTAACTCTTAATGGTTTGCTCTGCTGCATTTCATTTATTAATTACTCCTTTGTTGTTGTTGTTCAGTCACTCGGTTGTGTCCTTCTCTTTGTGACCCTATGGACTGCAGCATGCCAGGCTTCCCTGTCCATCACCATCTCCCAGAACTTACTCAAATTCATGTCCATTGAGCTGGTGATGCCATCCAACCAGCTCAGCCTCTGTCATCTCCTTCTCTTCCTGCCTTTAATCTTTCCCAGCATCAGGGTCTTTCCAATGAGTTGGCTCTTCACATCAGGTGGCCAAAATTACTCCTTTGTCCTCAGTGATTTTCTGAGTGATTCAGTGATAAATTATTCCTTTATCCTCAGTTATTTCACTCTCTTCATGGCCTTGTTCTCAATCAGCAACTAATTTCTGTTGTCTTGTTGGTCTTCTTCATGGGAGGCGCTTCTTCTACTCACTGTGTAAACATCAGTGTTCGTGTGTCTAATAGCACCTGTTCTTCCCATGCTAAATTTTTCCCTGAGGACATCCCACTCAAGATCATTATCAGTTATGGATTGCATGTGGCACATAAGAGAATAAGAAAGAGAGGTTGCAGGAGACAGGAGTTTCTTTTTCTTCATATGACAGGAAGGTCAACCTGAGAAGGTACGGTGGCTCAAGGATATGAGGGCTGATATCTGACTGTCCATTAAGTTTCTCTCATGGTCATTCACAATACAGCTTTCGCATCTCCAACAGTAGAACCTGCAAATATTCAGGCATCAGGAGAACAGAAAAAGGACAAGAGGTAGTAGAGTGTGTTACCCTTCTTAGGGTATTAAAGCAATCTCCACTCAACAACATGAGCTTCCTTTTCATCAGCCAAAACCCTGTCACAAAGCTACACCCTTCTATAAAGACACTGGGAAATAAAGTTTGTTTATTTTAAAATTTATTTATTTATAATTCATTTATTTTTGGCTGTCTTGGGTCTCTGGCTGCTGTGTGAAGGTTTTCTCTAGTTTCAGAGAGCAGGGACTACTCTCTGGTTGTGATGCGTGGACTTCTCATTGCAGTGACTCCTCTTCTTGTGGAGTGGGTTCTTGGCATGTGGGCTCAGTAGTTATGGCACAGGAGCTTAATTGCTCCATGGCACGTGGAATGTTCCTGGATCAGGGATCAAACCTGTGTCCCCTGCATTGACAGGTGGATCCTTATCTACTGAGCCACTAGGGAAGTCCTGTTTTATTTTTAAACTCAGAGTTCTGTTTGCAAGGGAGAAGAGTGCTAACAAGATTTATATTCTGATAACTCTTGAATTATTGCTTTAACTCTGACCTCTACTCTGGATTTACTTATCCAGATGCTTATTAGACATCTTGTTTTGTCACTCATGTATGCATGTGCTTAGCTGCTCAGCCATGTCTGACTCTTTGCAACCCCATGAACTGCAGCCCGCCAGGCTCCTCTGTCCATGGGGATTCTCCAGGCAAGAACACTGGAGTGAGTTGCCCTGCCCTCCTCCAGGGCTCAGTGGCATCTAGCTCTTTGTGACTTCATGGACTGCAGCCTTCCAGGCTCTTCTGTCCATGGGATTTCCTAGGTAAGAATATTGGAGTGGGTTGTCATTTCCTTCTCCAAGGGATCTCCCAACCCAGGGATCAAAACTGCATCTCCTGCTTGTCAGGCTGATTCTTTACCACTGAGCTACCTGGAAAGCCCCTCTTAGACATCTACACCAGCACAAAAATTCACAATGGCCTCTCAAGTACAACATGTCTAAATCCCTAAACTTCGTTAGCATATTCAAATAGCTTTCCTTCCCTCACCATCTCAGCTGCATTCACTGAGTCAACCACATTTTTTTTTTTAAATATCTATTGTATAGGCAGCATGCTAAGAAGTGACTTTATAGATATGAATGAGACATGTGCTGCGTGCTGTCATTTCAGTCGTGACCCACTCTTTGCGATCCTATGGACTGTAGCTCACCAGCTCCTCTGTCCATGGGATTCTCCAGGCATGAATACTGGAGTGGGTTGCTATGCCCTTCTCCAGGGCATCTTCCCTTCCCAGGGTTCTAACCCACATCTCTTCAGTCTCCTGTATTAGCAGGTGAATTCTTTACCACTAGCACCACGCATGGGGAAGCCCCATGAATGAGATATATTGTCTGCCTAAAGGGATCTAGACCTGGGGTGGGAGGGGTTGGGGCTACCCAGAGAGCTTCCCTGGTAGCTCAGCTGGTAAAGAATCTGCCTGCAATGTAGGAGTCCTTGGTTTGATTCCTGGGTTGGGAAGATCCCCTGGAGAAGGGAAAGGCTACCCACTCCAGTATTCTGGCCTGGAGAATTCCATTGACTGTGTAGCCCATGGGGTCACAAAGAGTCAGACATGACTGAGTGACTTTCACTTCACTTTCAAAGGGATCTAGAAGCTGCCTAAAGGACTTCACAAGAGGATGATGTTAGGGGCTGCTCAGATCCCTCTCCAGAGACATCCTTCCTTCTCTTAGCTGCTAGGTGGATGCTTGCTCTTCCAGAATTGCTCTCAACTAAAGGTTTCATTGCCCATGGTCAAGCACACTTCCCAGAAGAAGCTGAATGAAGAAGGAGAGTGAAACCACTGCTCTCTTGCCTTAAGGTAGGGCCAATATGAACTGTCTCAGCTCTGGAGCTGACAGTGGGGTCAGCTGAAGCTTATGGGGTGACTACATCACAATTCCATTGCTCTGTTCAGTTTTACTTCATTCAGCCAGCCAAAGAGGGATCCCCCCCCCGCCCCCGGGGACTTCCTGAAGGCAATCTTTTATATAAGAGTTTGTTTGCCAGAGAATCTGATACGCAACAGGGTACCAGGAGTGGAACTAGGAAACAGAAACTAAAAATGGCATTTCGGAGCTGGGTGAGGGGCAATGTTATGCCATCATTTAGGTAGTCAGTGCGCTAATGATAGCCCTGGTATGCTATATTGGTCTTACTGCTACAACTTTCCCAGCTCCTGAGCTAGAATGGGATCATGGTGGTGGGAATGCACTTGGCCTTGAAGCAGTTTGGGGAAGCAGTTATTTTAAAAATTGAACTAGGGGATTGTTGCTGGGGGCACCCGATGCACTATAGAAAGACAATGACAGGATGAGAATGATGAATCAACAATTTAAGGTCAAGTATGAAGGCCAGAGATGCCTACCTGGTAGCTCAGCAATAGAGACAGGAAACCCGGTTTTGATCCCTGGATCTGGAAGATCCCCTAGAGGAGGGCATGGAAACGCAGTCCAGCATGCTTGCCTAGAAAATCCCATGGACAGAGAAGACTGGAAGGCTGCAGTCCATAGGGTCACACAGAGTCGGACACGACTGAAGTGACCAAGCAGCAGCAGCATGAAGGCCAGAGGTTCTTTTTGGCAAATAAAGACATTCTCACCTGCAACCAGAGGGCAGAGAAGAATGAAGAGCAGACCCATAGCTGAACTTAAGGTAGCAGAATATTGTGTGTGCATGTGCTCAGACATGTCTGACTCTTTGCAACCCCATGGACTGTAGCCCACCAGACTCCTCTGTCCATGAGACTTACCAGGCAAGAATACTGGAATGGGTTGCCATTTCCTCCTCCAGGGCATCTTCCAGATCCAGGGATCGAACCACGTCTCTTGTGCCTCCTATATTGGCAGGAGGATTCTTTACCACTGCGCCACCTGGGAAGCCCCAGCAGAATCTTAGAAAAAGTTAAATTCTCAGTCTCAGCAATTCAACTAGACCAAGTTCAGGGTGTTAATTGGAAAGGACTGGAATTCTGGGCTTCCTTTTTGGTCCGGAGGTTAAGAATCTGCCTTACAATGCCAGGAACACTGGTTCAATCCCTGATCTAGGAAGATTCCACATGTAGCAGGGCAGCTAAGCCCATGCGCTACAACTACTGAGCCTGTGTTCAAGAGCCTGAGAGCTGAAACTACTTAGCCCATGCACTGCAACTACTGAAGCTCAAGTGCCTCGAGACTGTGCTCTGCAACAAGAGAAGCCACCGCAATAAGGAGCCTGAGTCCCATAATGAGAAAGTAGTCCCCCTCATCACAACTAGAGAAAGCTCATGCACAGCAATAAAGAACTGCCACAGTCATAAAATAAAATAATAAAACAAATAAATAAATCTTCACAGAAAAAGAGTGGGACCCTGAAACTAGGATGGGAATAACCAGGTCAATGTATTAAAAAAAAGCCTTGCATCCTAGATTCCTCTGTATCTGTTAGTTCCACAGAAATGGCCTATGACTCTCTGGGAAAGCCTAACTCTCCCTCCTCTTTGCTTATAGATGATGATGAGGGTTCTGCTTGCAAGACAACATGACCTCCCTTCAGGATGTATGCCCACCTTTCTTCCTGGACAGATAAGAATAACTGGCGAAGTCAGGCATAATATAGTGAGGAAACCCTGAGTCTGCTAAGACAGGAGATGGACTACACCACAGAGAAGCTACAGAATCTAGCCAGGACTGTACATAAGGGACTAAAGATTTGATCAAGGAGGACAGAGAATAATATTATAAAAGGAAAACTCAATATAGCACTAAGCTGTGATATAGGACTTAATACCCTGGCAAGGACCTCAAGAGGCTTGGCCAATATGCACATAGGCTAACTCTTGGGAGCTGGGAGAGAGTGCTGGTCCATGCTCAGTGCAGTATATATACCAAGACTGCCATGACTGACAGTCAAAGAGGGTATTAAACGGCTCAGAAAAGTGGACTGCTAGTAGAGAAGTCTAGAAAGCCCAACAGCCAAGTCTGTTCTGGGAGTTGGCCTAGAGGATGCTCCACTTACCAAAATGATAAAAATGCACTAGGGAGAGTGTCCTCAGCATACTGAGATGCTCAGTGATGGCTACTCTCTATTGGCTTGGAATGACTGTAAGGAAGTGCTCTTACAGAGCTGGGCTTCCTAATAGCAATGAAGAAGATGGGAACCCAGAAATAGGGGCTAGGGATAGTGCTTAGCCAGAAGCCAGGTGGGCCCAATTTCATAATGAGTAGTGAGGTTGGAGATGCAGCCAAGAGAGCTTGACCTGTCAAGAGCTATGGGGATGGTTAATGGAACATGGCATCCTCAGAGGCAAGATTGAAGGTCAGCCAACAAGGGTATTGCTCAATCAAATTACTGAAAGAAACTGCTGAAGGCTGAAGGAAACTGCTGCCCCAAATATTCATGATTGCTTTCCCAGTTTATAGGCTGGGTCTCTAGTAGGAAGGATGCTGCTTCTGATCCACACATCTATGAGTTGTTACACAAGAGATGAAGTATTTCCTATGAGAATGTACACTTCAAACTCAAACCCACACATCACAAATCATGATCCAAAAACAGCTCTCAATATCAGACTTTACCTCCTGTATTCTTACTTAAATTTTTTTTTAAAGAATGAAGCATAAAAAGATGACAAAATATATTGAATAGGGTCTGTAACTTCGGAGTGAGGTGTACTCTAGACCTCGAGTTTCTCTCCGCCCCACCCTTTGCAACTTAGATTGGATTGGAGATTTCCAAAACTGACCTTGCCAAGAGAACCTCAAGTTTGACCAGCTGAAGAGTAACGGTTGTTGTTATCATTCAGTCACTTGGTCATGTCCGACCCTTTTGTGACCCCATGGACTGCAGCACACCAGGCTCCCCTGTCTTCCACCTTCTCCTGGAATTTTCTCAAACTCATGTCTATTGAGTCGGTGATGCCATCCAACCATCTCATCCTCTGTCACCCTTTCCTCCTCCTGCCCTCAATCTTTCCCAGCATCAGGGTCTTTTCTACTGAGTTGGCTCTTTGCATCAAGTGGCCTCAGTACTGGAGCTTCAGCATCAGTCCTTCCAATGAATAGTCAAAGCAGTAGGCAACAAATGGTGCTGGGGTAGAAGGATGAGGGGGAATGGAAAGGAAGACAACATTCTTTGAGTTGAGCTCTTTGGGATACCTGACAACATTTGTTTATACCATGGGCTGAATCATCAATTAATTGATTCAACATTCAAATACCTACTGTGGGCCAGGCACTCTCTAGGTCTTGAGAAGTCAAAGCTGAATAGGGTGCCATTTATGCTCTCCTGTAACTTCTATCAAGAAACCGAGGCCACTAAACCAAAGATCACATTATTTTAGTGTGAATTTGAATTTATCAAAAGGATACAGGAGACAGTGGTTGAGTAGCCTTGTTATATCTGTGTCCTTTTAAAATCATTTTCCTTTCTATATCTAAGGAATATATCAGCAATTACCTCTGAGGATCATTTCTGAAGATGCAATGAAATAAAGTGCAAAAAGTACTTAGAGTGCCTAGTGCATTGTCAGTGTTCTGTTAATGTTTGCTATCATTGTTGTTGTTGTTACTATGAGCAAGTTAAGAAATGCTTTGAAAAAATTTTATTATCCAGTTTTTAAATTTTTTAATGACTTGGACTCTAGCTTCTAGGGATTAATTAGGAAACAAAAGTGCCTAATGCCTTTGCTTTACAATACAAAGGTGCTACAATACCTTTGATTTACAAATAAGATTCTCAGTCTTCTACAGGAAACGTTTTTACTTTTTGTTTTAATGAAAAACAAACAAACAAACAAACTTCTCTTTATCTCTATACAACTTTTTCCCATCTATTAACTGAGTCATTCATCCCTTCACTCATGCTCATGAACTCAAAGTGCACCTCAATGAGTGCCTGCTCTCCTCCAAGCAATGTGCTAAGTGTAGGAGACATCAGGATGAAAAGCAGTTCTTGTCCTCAAAACACACTAACTCTTTTCACTCAACTACAACCTCATGAGTTATAGATTGTTTTTGTTGTTTTTTTAGTCACTAAGTTGTGTCCGACTCTTTGCAACCCCACGGACTATAGCCTGCCAGGCTCCTTTGTCCATGGTATTTTCCAGGCAAGAATACTGGAGTAGGTTGCTGCTGCCTTTTCCAAGATGTCTTCCCCACCCAGGGATCGAACCCATGGCTCTTGTTGCGTCTCCTGCATTGCAGGTGGTTTCACTACTGCTGAGCCCCTGGGGAAAACCTTCATTATAGATTATTAGGTTCTTTTTTCAAATAAATGAATCCTCAGGTCAGAAAGGCTAATTCATTTGTCCAATTACAGCCAGAGAGCAGCAGGGCCAGACTAGGGGCCAAGTCCTTTGATTGACCATGAAGCCAGTGCTTTTTTCTGTGCCAGACTGGATGGTGTTCCAGGTAGAAGGAATGATCAATCTTCTTGTGACTAAGCAGACTTCTAATAATAATAAGCACAACAGAAGGAGCAATATCTTTGCTTCTATCTATAACCTGAAGTCTGAGAGGTGATGTTTAACCAGGTCGAGGCAGCCCCCCTACCCACACTGGCACCAAGAGAGACTTTTGTAGGAGAACATTTGTCGCTGCTGTTGGCACAACAGCTGGAGACAGTAACCAGGACAATTGTTCTGGTCTCTTTAATGTAAAAATATGAAGTTGGAAGAGAACAGTTATCTTAATAGACCATGAGTTTATAAATAGCTGTTGGGCACAGACTATATATAGAGAAGAAGCTAAAAATAAAGGAAAACTCAGGTGTCAAATGGGCGCGATATACTCAAGGTTGCCAGTGCTGTCTGAAGTACCCTGAAGGTTGAATCCAAAGGGACATCAACACCACCTAAGCCCAGAGCAGAAATGAGCAATGAAGCTCTGTCGCTGCTAAGTCGCTTCAGTCGTGTCTGACTCTGTGAGACCCCATAGACGGCAGCCCACCAGGCTCCCCCATCCCTGGGATTCTCCAGGCAAGAACACTGGAGTGGGTTGCCATTTCCTTCTCCAATGCATGAAAGTGAAAAGTGAAAGTGAAGTCTCTCAGTCGTGGGGACTGCAGCCTACAAGGCTCCTCCATCCATGGGATTTGCCAGGCAAGAATACTGGAGTGGGTTGCCATTGCCTTTTCCAATGAAGCTCTAAGACCAGACAATTTGGATGGGCCTTATGGAAACCTTAACTATCAAAGAAACAACCAGTAAGGAATGAAATTCATTTATAGTATTAGATTATATAAACTTTTGGAGTTTTGTTTCAAAGATTAAAAAAAGAACCTCTCCTGACATTTACTGTAGCCACTAAAACTGACTGCCTCTATCTTTCCAGGGACCAGAGAAGGCTACTGTAATGAATCTGCACTGAAAAATAAGGCACACACATGTGTATATGCATGACCTCTGTCAAATATTTTTGTGAATAAATACATTGGAGATTGAAATTCAAAATCCATGAGGTTTCAGTCCTTAGTCCTGCTTCCTGAAAATGCTTAAAATGCTCTTTGATTTTCATTTGACATACTTCCCCTTCCATCTGTTTGGAAATGACAGAGAACGGCACAATTTCTAAGGAAAGGGTTTCAGGTTTCAGACTGACCATGAAAACAACCGGTGACATGAATTTCACTTCCCTTGAGTTTTTAAAGGAAGGTGGGGTGGGGGCCAGGAGGTGAGGGATGGACAGGATGGGAAGGCCATCAGAGAAAGTAATAGGGATGCAGACACTTTCTTTCTAGACAGCCCTAGATGAAGAGCTTGCCGTCTGATTGATGAGATCAATGCAGGTAACTTAACGGAGTAATTCATTCTCTGAATGATTTCTTTAAACAAGAAGCCTTAATTATCTGTTGTGGCTGACTCTACAGACTAAATTAACCAAGTAACCACAAGCTTTGCCTTTCTTTTTCTGTCTCGGGTAGATAATCATTTTAAGAATCAGTGAAAGCTGCTGTACTAATTAGAGGATGGTCTGAAAAGACCTTAAAAATAACTAACTCCAGAAACAAACGCAGTAGAAGATGTGAGTAAAGATGTTTCCATTCAATCCCATTGCAGAACTGTGCCCAGTTCTCCCAGAAAAAGTGTTTACTTAGCTTGATTTAAATAGAGATTAGGGAGTAAGCAGATGGAGCTTATTTGAGGTTGGCGGGCTTGCTGGTTGGACTGAGTGGATGGAGACTGGGTGGGGAGACAGCAGGGAGGAGGGTTGGAAGGAGGAAAGCAGGGTATTCCAAGTAGGGTGGCTGTTTCCAAAAATCCTTCACTCCCGTAAAATACTGGAACCTGAAAGTGGATCTGAATTTGGATTTCAGGAAACCAAAATCGTAAAACATGTTTGGCCTGGCTCTATTACGTAAGCAGAAAGAGTGTCAGAGCTAAAGATCTAGGTTCAGAAAATCCCCTAAACCAGATTGGGCTACTTTTGATTTATGTGGGGAATTCAGCTGATGATGGTCTCAACCTTCAGCCTTCACTTTCCTCTCAAACTTCTCAGTCAGTGATTCTAGGAAGAAAAAAGAAAATTCATATTCTGGGACGTAGATGGTTAGATGAACCCTGTCCAAAAGACTTTTCCATTCTGTAGCTCTTTCAGATGCAGCAGCCACAACTCATATGTGACCACTGAACACTTGAAATGACTATGAGGGCTGTTTTTTTCTTTCTTGTAGTCAGATAAAAATTTAGTGAATTAGAAAAAAAAATGAGGATAGATTTATTTTTTAATAGTAAATCTACCTTCCAATGATGGGCTTTCCTGGTGGCTCAGATGGTAAAGAAACCACCTGCAGTGTAGGAGACCTGGGTTCGATCCCTGGGTTGGGAAGATCCCCTGGAGGTGGGCATGGCTACCTACTCCAGTATTCTTGCCTGGAGAATCCTCATGGATAGAGGAGCCTGGAGGGCTACAGTCCTGCCAATGGGGTCCCAAAGAGTCAGACATGACTGAGCGACTAAACACACGCACACACACACCTTCCAATAATACCCAGTGGTGCAATAGGAAGGAAAATCTAGAAACTGATATTTCTCTATATGGGCTTTCTATTAGGGCTTGATGAGTACAGATGTAGTAAAAGGCAGAAAACAAGTGAATGATAAACACTGAGTAATGCAGAATTCAAAGACTAGGTCTATTGGTTTCTTTGGTTCAATAAGTTAAAAAAAAAAAAAAAATCAGGGATCCCAAATCTGTTTCAAAGAGTCAAACTGGTCAGGAATAAAGTCTAAGACAAGTGATAACTACATAGAGAGATTCTGAAATCTAAAAACTCCTCTGTTTTCTGCTGGTGCCTGTTTCTTTAGTCAAATCCTAGTAGAAATCTCTAATTGAAAAATATCAGTTTTTAGACTTTCCCATTGTACTGGGTGCCTCTGGGAGATAGATTTACTGTATTTTTTCTTCTAGCCAGAAATACATTCTTTCATCTTTACCTACATTCTGTTTTACATGGAAAAAAGAAAAAATATATATATATATATACCACAAAAGTTCATATGCTGCATTCATTAGCCACATATGGGTACTGATGATTGAATTGGGCAATGCAGATATTGAACATTTTTATCTTTACAGAAAATTGCACCATACTGCAGTGATCAGAATATACCATGGAAATGAATTTTTTTTCTACCTAAGATTACCGACTGGAGTGTGAGAATAAGGGAGGATTTAATATTGGAAGATTTATAAACTGAATTCTTAACATAAGTAAACACTAGCTTGATTTTGTATGTTTTGAGAAAGAGAAATATAAAATAGTCCAACTGTATTTCAAATTAAAAAGCATGTATACAGATTCTTATAAAAATTAGGACTTCAGTTCACACTATCACTAATTAATACTGAGGAATAGAATTCAGGATAGCAGTAAATACCTGTGTATAAAGGAGGGGCCGGGGGAGGGTTAATAAGCCAACTGTTCAAAGCTTAAGCATTTATCATGTGTAGGCTCTCTTTGGGAACCAATGAAGACTAAGTCTTTCTGAAGGTGTCAGGAAGAGAAGGGGCAGAAAGGAAAAGAAACTCTAAGAAAGAAGCAGAACTGGGCTATTGGGGTGTAGATCTCGATTATGAATAAATTATTAGCTATTTCCCCCTCTCTTTGAAATTCAAAATGCATAGGCCAAACTCTCTAAGGATGCTGGCATGCTTTCCCTGGAGAACTTTAATCTCAGGACTTCAGTGACTCAAGCCAGAGAAATGTAATCTCCCAGAGCACTTGCTGCAAGAGAATGAAAGCAAGGGGAGCCCTTGATCTATTATGTAACTGATGTCTGCAGAGGGATTTTGAGAGACCAGTGTGAACTGTGATACAGAAATATCTCATAGATTTCAGATACTCCTCAGAGAACACAGGACCACAATACAGTGAGTAGATTACACTGTGCCATTAACAGAATCTCACCCTCTGTAAAACATGCTATTTTGCCCCCACATTGTTTCAATTTTCATAATCTCTTCAGAATTCCAATGTGAGTAGTTATCCAATTGGTTTGTAGAATACATGGAGGCAAACATATTTGATATCTAAGACACAGAGTGACTGTAGAAAATTCACTCCAGACAAGCACAGCTATGGAAATGTCAGTCATCCCAGTTATGATTATGAGTGATCCATCCAACCAGCTAGACACTCCCCAGAGCCCTGGGATCCCCAGTGACACTACATGCTATCCGCTGGGATTTGAGGGGTGGGCATTAAGTAAATTATAGGCAAATGGACAAAAAGCACTTGAAGACATGGAGTAGAAAAAGAAGCAAAATTATTTTTTCATTTTTTTGTTTACACCATGTAACATACAGGATCTTGATTCCCTAGACTGGGGATTGAATCCATGCCTCCTGCATTGGGAGCGCAGAATCTTAACCTCTGGACTGCCAGAGAACAAACTTATGGTTACAAAGTGGGAGGGATGGGGGAAGGGATAGTTAGGGAGTTTGGGATCAACATGCACACTGCTATATATAAAATGGATAATAACCAACAAAGTACTATACTGTATAGCACAGGAAACTCTGCTCAGTGTTATGTGGCAGCTTCGATGGGAGGGGAGTTTTGGAGAGAATGGATACATGTATATGTATAGCTGAGTCCCTTTCCATCTGAAACTATCACAACATTGTTAATCAGTTACATTCCAATACAAAATTAAAAGTTTTTAAAAATTAATTAATTTTAAAAAAAGAAAAACAAAAGAGAAAAGAAATGAGAGGAAGAAAAGAGGGAGAGAAGAAGAGAGAGACAGAGATAGAAAATATAAGTGATGGGGAGAAATGAGATGTCCCCTGAAATCATTTTGAGTGCCACTCAATGAAGCCATGCTTGCTTTATATGTTTTACACAGTTATTTGTCCAAGAGGCATGTATTGAGTATTTATGATGCCAAGCCTCTAAGGGGGTGCAAAGACTTGTCAAATGAACCAGAAAGTGTACCACTGAGGATGGCCCAAGAATCATCTCTTTATAACTTAAGCACTGAATTATATTAGAGAGTCAAAGAAATGCACCGAGTTAACAGTTAAAATAAAAATCTCAGTGAAAGAACAGTAATAAAATGGTCCTTTTGAAATGCTTTAAGCCTAGTATTTCTCTTCACTCATTTCTAATTCCACCTTGAAATCTCTTCTGGCTTCTCTCACAAATTCCTAACAGTCTTTCCACACTTTATATCAATTACTACTTTGACAGACTATAATAAAGAAGTCAATTTGGCCTGCCTTTAGTGGCTTGCTGCTTTGTTATTAATCTTTTTTTTTTCTTACTACACATACTATATTTCAATTTAAAGAGAACCAGAAAAACACAAGAGCACCATTGACCAATTAGACTTGGGCCTGAAGCTGAAGAGCATAGTTTATTTTCATTTTTTACCTTTATTTGGGAGTGATGTGATGGCCATCCATTTCTGACTGTGATTGGGAAAAATTTTTTTTCTCAGTTTAAAAGCAAAATCGTATCCTAGAAAGAATAAATAAATAAATAAAAACAGATTAAGAAAGCCCATGTGCAAGAGGGGCAAAGTGGAAAACTACAGAAAACAAAACAATGTAAATCACAAAATAAAAACCCTTGATTGCCACGCAAAACCTGCACACAGAAAATTATATCAGCTTTATTTGTAACTGCCAAAAGCTGGAAATAACCAGGATGTCCTTCAGTAGATTAACAAATAAATAAACTGTGTTTACATCTAGATAATGGAATATTACTCAACACTGGGGAGTAAAGGTCTATAAAGCCATGAAAAGACATGGGGAAATCTTAAAATGCATATCACTAAGTTAATCAAGCCAGTCTGAAAAGATATATACCATATGATTCCAACTATAGGACATTCTGGAGAAGACAAAACTATGGATGTGGTAAAAAGAGCAGTGGTTGGCAGGGTTAGTAGGGGTGGGGAGAGATGAACAGGTGGAGCACACAGGATTTTGGGGACAGGGAATCTAGTCTGTGTGCTGTTCTAATGATGGATACTATTATCATCATATATTTGCTCAAACCCATAAAATGCAGAACTCCGAGAATGAACCCAAAAGTAAACTATGGTCTGTGGGTGATTATGATGTACCATTGGGAGATGCTGATAATGAGGAAGGCTATGCAGGAGTGGGGCAGGGTATACGGGAAATCTCTGTGCCTTCCCCTCAATAGTGCTTTGAACCTAAAATTGCTGTAAAAGAAGTCTTAATAAAACCCAAAACCCTGTAAGTAAATCAATAAAATTAACTGATTAAAAACAAACAATGATTCTGCTTTAACCAAGTCTACCTAATGCTAAAACATCTAGAACCTAGTGCCCTAGAAATGGTCCCACTATTCAAGTGGTTCCTGTAGATGACCCACTTTGGCCCTCCACCTTCCGCCACAGATACACACAGGAGTGGGCCCCACCAGCAGGTTTTTCTTGGCAATTTTCTTGTAATAATTTTTCCTTCTTTGCCAAGGCTTGGCAGCCTTACCTTTGGCATCTGAGGGCAGAGTTGGATTCGCCACACTCTTAGCAGCTGGGGGATGGCTTCAGTGCTACTGTAAAATCTTCTTAGAACACAGCCTCCTAATCTCAGCAGGTTTCACAGAGTCTGCCACATTTCTGCCTATGCTCATCACTTCAGGTGATATGGCCCTTCTAGAAGAAGCACCTGTGGATGGCTCCAGCCCAGGCCCACCGGCTCTTCTCTGCTTACCTGCTTACCTGCTCCTGAATTAAGCAGTCCTGGGTTAGGCTTACTAAGATCCTTGCTTTGCCAATCCGGCATTTGATCCTGGGCCGCCTTACTGATGAGAATGGATGTGCTAAAGAACACTATGGAAGGAGCCTCATTACTGTCCCTGTCTGCTCTCCTGCAGAGACATAGCTTTTGCTCTTGATTCACAGCCACCCAAACCCATCATGATGGATGCAGCAAGCACAGCAGGACAACGGACTCAACTCTGGACCTATATTCTTTCTTAGCATCTTTCCTCTGGACACCAACCTCAGACTAGCAGGCAGTTCCTGAGTTTCAAAATCAGATGAACATTCAGGCACTTGAATGTGAACAGTATGGTGAAAGTTTTAAAGGACTTCAAGAAGAGGCTCATATGGTTAATATTTTAATTGATATAATCATGATGGTTAGAGGAAAGAAAGTGAGTGGCTCATTGTATTACAAAATGGGAAATCAGGAAGGGAAGAACTGATAAATATTTTTAGAGTAATTAAGGCAGGAAGCCATAAAACTGTGGCCATAATGCCTTGGCAGATGAGTAAACCAGAGAAATCTAAGCCAGAGTCAATTTCGGTAAATGTCTCAAGGTTAAGAAGTTGAAACTTGAGAACAACCAATCACAAACAGACAACTAGGCTTTCCCAAACAAAGCAACTGCTTAAGCTATAGTCAACCCTATAATTTCTTGCATCACTTCTGTGTCTGCTCCCTTTGCTTCATCCAATAGAGTAGCCTTATCACTTGCAGTTTGGTATTGCCGTTTCAATCTGTGTGCTGTGCTTAGTCGTTCAGTCATGTCTGACCTGCCATGGTGTCACAAAGTTCCATTCTATATAGAGTTCAGTTCAGTCGCTCAGTTGTGTCTGACTCTTAGCAACCCCATGGACTGTAGCATGCTAGGCCTCCCTGTCCATCACCAACTCCTGGAGATTACTCAAACTCGTGTCCACGGAGTCAGTGATGCCATCCAACCATCTCACCTTCAGTCGTCCCTTTGTCCTCTCACCTTCAATCTTTCCCAACACATCAATGTCTTTTCAAATGAGTCAGTTCTTCACATCAGGTGGCCAAAGTATTGGAGTTTCAGCTTCAGCATCAGTCCTTTCAATGAATATTCAGAATTGATTTCCTTTAGGATGGACTGGTTGGATATCCTTGCTGTCCAGGGGACTCTCAAGAGTCTTCTCCAACACCACGGTTCAAAAGCATCAAATCTTTAGTGCTCAGCTTTCTTTATAGCCCAACTCTCACATCCATATATGACTACTAGAAAAACTATAGCCTTGACTAGACGAACCTTTGTTGGCAAAGTAATGTCTCTGCTTTTTAATATGCTGTCTAGGTTGGTCATAACTTTTCCTCCAAGAAGCAAGTGTCTTTCTAATTCATGGCTGTAGTCACCATCTGCAGGGATTTTAGAGCCCCCCCCCAAAGATAAAGGCTCTTACTGTTTCCATTGTTTTCCCATCTATTTGCCATGAACTGATGGGACCAGATGCCATGATTTTAGTTTTCTGAATGTTGAGTTTTAATCCAACTTTTTCACTCTCCTCTTCCACTTTCATCAAGAAGCTCTTTAGTTCTTCTTCACTTTCTGTCATAAGGGTGCTGTCATCTGCATATCTGAGGTTGTTGATATTTCTCCCTGCAATTTTGATTCCAGCTTGTGCTTCATCCAGCCCAGTGTTTCTCATCATGTACTCTGCATATAAGTTAAATAAGCAGGGTGACACTACACAGCCTTGATGTACTCCTTTCCTGATTTGGAACCAGTCTGTTTTTCCATGTCCAGTTCTAACTGTTACTTCTTGACCTGCATACAGATTTCTCAAGAGGCAGGTCAGGTGGTCCGGTATTCCCATCTCCTGAAGAATTTTTTCACAGTTTGTTGTGATCCACACAATCAAAGGCTTTGGCATAGTCAATAAAGCAGAAGTAGATGTTATTCTGGAACTCTCTTCATTTTTCAATGATCCAACGGATGTTGGCAATTTTATCTCTGGTTCCTCTGCCTTTTCTAAATCCAGCTTGAACATCTGGAAGTCCACAGTTCATGTACTATTGAAGCCTGGCTTGGAGAATTTTGAGCATTACTTTACTAGTGTGTGAGATGAGTTCAATTGTGCAGTAGTTTGAGCATTGTTTGACATTGCCTTTCTTTGGGATTGGAATGAAAACTGATCTTTTCCAGTCCTGTGACCACTGCTGAGTTTTCCAAATTTGCTGGCATATTCAATGCAGCATTTTCACAGCATCATCTTCTAGGATTTGAAATAGCTCAACTGGAATTCCATCACTTCTACTAGCTTTGTTTCTAGTGATGCTTCCTAAGGTCCACTTGACTTCATGTTCCAGGATGTCTGGCCCTAGGTGAGTGATCATATCATCATGATTATCTGGGTTGTGAAGATCTTTTTCACAGTTCTTCTGTGTATTCTTGCCACCTCTTCTTAATATCTTCTGCTACTGTTAGATCCATACAATTTCTGTCCTTTATGGAGCCCATCTTTGCATGAAATGTTCCCTTGGTATCTCTAATTTTCTTGAAGAGATCTGTAGTCTTTCCCATTCTATTGTTTTCCTCTATTTCTTTGCACTGATCACGGAGGAAGGCTTTCTTATCTTTCCTTGCTATTCTTTGGAACTCCGCATTCAACCCCTTTGCCTTTCACTTCTCTTCTTTTCACAGCTATTTGTAAGGCTTCCTCAGACAACCAGTTTGCCTTTTTGCATTTCTTTTTCTTGGGGATGGTCTCGATCCCTGCCTTCTGTACAATGTCATGAACCTTCATTCATAATTCTTCAGGCACTCTGTCTATCAGATCTAATCCCTTGAATGTATTTCTCACTTCCACTGTATAGTCATAAGGGATTTGATTTAGGTCATACCTGAAAGGTTTAGTGGTTTTCTCTACTTTCTTCAATTTAAGTCTTAATTTGACAATAAGAAGTTCACGATCTGAGCCACAGTCTGTTCCCAGTCTTGTTTTGCTGACTGTATAGAGCTTCTCCATCTTTGGCTGCAAAGAATACAATCAATCTGATTTCAATTTTGACCATCTAGTGATGTCCATGTGTAGAGTCTTCTCTTGTGTTGCTGGAAGAGGGTGCTTGCTAAGACCAGTATGTTCTCTTGGCAAAACTTCATTAGCTTTTGCCCTGCTTCATTCTGTACTCCAAAGCCAAATTTGCCTGTCACTCCAAATATCTCTTGACTCTCTACTTTTGCATTCCAGTCCCCTATAATGAAAAGGACATCTTTTTTGGGTGTTAGTTCTAGAAGGTCTTGTAGGTCTTCATAGAACCATTCAACTTCAGCTTCTTCAGCATTACTGGTCGGGGCATAGACTTGCCATACTATAATATTGAATGGTTTGCCTTTGAAACGAACAGAGATCATTCTGTCATTTTTGAGATTACATCCAAATACTGCATTTTGGACTCTTTTGTTGACTATGATGGCTGTTCCATTACTTCTAAGGGATTCTTGCCCACAGTAACAGATATAATGGTCATCTGAGTTAAATTCACCCATTCCAGTCCATTTTAGTTTGCTGATTCCTAAAATGTCAACGTTCACTCTTGCCATCTCCTGTTTGAGCACTTCTAATTTGCCTTGATTCATGGACCTAACATTCCAGGTTCCTATGCTCTTTACAGCATCAGACTTTACTTCCATCACCAGTCACATCCACAACTGGGTGGTGTTATTGCTTTGGCTCCATCTCTTCGGTCTACATTAGCTCAAATAAACTCATACATTTTAATGTGCCTCCGTTTATCTTTTAACAATATTAAGACAGACCAACTGGTGCTAAGAAAATACTATCGCTTGGATTTAAAGATTAAATTGATTATTGAATTGCGCCTCAAGAAATCATCCTCTCCCACAATGGACTTTTTATTTCCAAGACCTTTCTGAATTGTTTTGAAATCATTAGAAGAGAGTCAATTGTTCTTGTTGACAAGGACATACAGCTCTTTCCTTGTGTTGCCATCTTTTAGAAATAAATTAAGCTCTAAAGATTTGTTCTACTTCCTTATACTGATTGTGAAAGCAATTGAAAGTGTTAGTCGCTCAGTTGTGTCCTACTCTTTGAGACCCCATGGACTGTAGCTTGCCAGGCTTCTCTGTCCATGGAATTTTCCAGGCAAGAATATTGGATTGGGTTGCCATTCCCTTCTCAAGGAGATCTTTCTGATCCAGGAATCAATCTCAGGTCTCTCACACAGCAGGCAGATTATTTTTTTTACCATCTGAGGCACCAGGGAAGCCCCATATTGGTTCTATACATTTTTTTAATGCTTGCTTTTTTTTTTTTTTTTAAGTTGGGGTATAATTGCTTTATAGTGTACATGCAGCGAAGTGAATCAGCTATTGTACAATTGCTTAGTCATGCCCAACTCTTTGTGACTCCATGGACTGCAGCACACCAGGCTTCCCACTGTTCAGTTCAGTCGCTCAGTCAAGTCTAACTCTTTGCAACCCCAAGGACTACAGCATGCCAGTCTTCCCTGTCCATCATCAGCTCCTGGAGCCTACTCACACTCATGTCCATTGAGTCGATGATGCCATCCAACCATTTCATCCTCTGTCATCCCCTTCTCCTGCCTTCAATCTTTCCCAGCATTAATGTCTTTTCAGACGAGTCAGTCCTTTGCATCAAGTGGCCAATGTATTGGAGTTTCAGCTTCAGCATCAGTCCTTCCAATGAATATTCAAGGATGATTTCCTTTAGGATTGACTGATTTGATCTCCTTGCAGTCCTAGGGACTCTCAAGAATCTTCTTCAGCACCACAGTTCAAAAGCATTAATTCTTCAGCTCCCAGTTTTCTTTATGGTCCAACTCTCACATCCATACATGACTACTGGAAAAACCATAGCTTTGACTAGACAGACCATTATAGGCCAAGTAATATCTCTGCTTTTTAATATGCTGTCTAGATTTGCCATAGCTTTTCTTCCAAGGAGCAAGCATCTTTTAATTTCATGGTTGCAGTCACCATCTGCGATGATTTTGGAGCCCAAGAAAATAAAGTCTCTCACTGTTTCATTTCCCCATCTATTTGCCCTGAAGTGATGAGACCGGAAGCCATGATCTTAGTTTTTTGAAATTTGAGTTCTACATCAGCTTTTTCACTCTCTTTTCACTTTCTGCCATAAGGGTGGTGTCATCTGCATATCTGAGGTTATTGATATTTCTCCCGGCAATCTTGATTCCAGCTTGTGCTTCATCCAGCCCAATATTTCTCATGATGTACTCTGTATGCAAGTTAAATAAGCAGGGTGACAATGTACAGCCTTGATGTACTCCTTTCCCAATTTGGAACCAGTCCAATGTTCTGTGTCTGATTATAACTACTGCTCCTTGACCTGTATATGGGTTTCTCACGATGCAGGTAAGGTGGTCTGGCATTCCCATCTCTTAAGAATTTTCCACAACTTGTTGTTATCTACATAGTCAAAGGTTTTAGCATAGTCAATGAAGCAGAAGTAGATGTTTTCATGGAATTCTCTTGCTTTTTCTATGATCCAATTCTTATTGGCAATTTGATCTCTGGTTACTCTGCCTTTTCTAAATCCGGTTTGTTCATCTGAAAGTTCTCTGTTCATGTTCTGTTGAAGGCTCACAAAGAATTTTGAGCATTACTTTGCTAGCATTTGAAATGAGTGCAACTGTGCAGTACTGCCCTTCTTTGGGACTGGAACGACAACTGACCTTTTCCAGTCCTGTGGCCACTGCTGAGTTTTCCAAATTTGCTGGGATATTGAGTGCAGCACTTTCACAGGATCATCTTTTAGGATTTGAAATAGCTTAGCTGTAATTCCATCACCTCCACTAGCTTTGTTCCTAGTGATGCTTCCTAAGATCCACTTGACTTCTTACTCCAAGATATCTAGCTCTAGGTGAGTGTTCACACCATCGTAGTTGTCTGGGTCATTAAGGTCCTTTTTGTATAGGTCTTCTGTGTATTCTTGACACCTCTTTTTAATATCTCCTGCTTCTTTTAGGTCCATACTGTTTCTATGCTTTATTGTACCCATCTTTGCATGAAATGTTCCCTTTATAGCTCTAATTTTCTTGAAGATATCTCTAGTCTTGCCCATTCTATTGTTTTCCTCTATTTCTTTGCATTATTCACTTAGGCCGGCTCTTTTATATCTCCTTGTTATTCTTTGGAACTCTGCATTCAGATGGGTATATCTTTCCTTTTCTCCCTTTCCTTTCTCTTCTCGTCTTTTCTCAGCTATTTGTAACTCCTCCTCACAACCATTTTGCCTTTTTGCCTTTCTTTTTCTTAGGGATGGTTTTGATCACCTCCTCTTGTACAATGTCACGGACCTCTATCCATGGTTCTTCAGGCACTCAGTCTATCAGATCTAATCCCTTAAATCTATTTGTCACTTCCATGGTATGCATCAGCTATATGTAGGCATATATCCCCTGTCTCTTGAAACTCCCCCTCCTGCCCCCACCCCACCTTTCTAGGTCACCACAGAGCACCAAGCTGAGCTCTCTGTGCTCAATGGCAGTTTCCCACTAGCTCATTTATTCACAGCAGTGCACATATGTCAATCCCAATATCCCAATTCATCCCACACCCTTACTGTACCCACACGTCCATTCTCTAAGTCTGTGTCTCCACACCTGCTCTGCAAATAAGTTCATCTGTGCCATTTTTCTAGATTTCACATATATGTGTTATAATTCAAAAAGACACATACACCTTGATGTTCATTGAAGCACTATTTATGATATCCAGGACACAGAAGCAACCTAAATGTTCATCAACAGAGGAATGAGTAAAGAAGATGTGGTACATATATATAATGAAATATTACTCAGCCATAAAAGGGAATGAAATTGGGTCATTTGTAGAGAATGAAGTTAGAAACAAATATCCTCATTACCTTTTTTCCTTAAGGCTCCCTTTCTTCTGACAGACAACTATCATTCAAAGATACCAATGATCTCAAAACTGACTTTTGTTTTCCCCCTTTTCACTTATTTTCTATGAATTTCTGTACTCGGATTTAACACTCTTAGCCTGGGCCTTAGAATCAGACAGATCTCAACTGGACAGTTCCACCACTTATAAAGTGTATGACTGTGAGTGAATTGTTGAAATTTATCCTGTTTTCCCCAAGCATGCTTCATAGGGTAACTGGCAGAATTCAGTAAGTTCATGCATGTGAAAGTATGTCATCACTGCATGATTATACCCAGCGCCTTGCCAGGCCTGATGGCAGCCTCCCTTCACACAGCCTCCTCACCCTCTTGTAACATTCTCACCATGTCTTCCTATTGTGCTGTAGAATCTGGGCTTTCCTCCTTGTTTAAGCACTACCCCCAAGATCTTTTCATGAAAGCTCTTCTTCTTTTTAGCTCTAGGTATAGGTGAACACCAAGACGGCTTTCTTGGTGGCTCCTCACCCATGCCAACAGCTCCAGGGGCTCCCTCAGATGCATGGGTCCCCACCTGTACAACTTCACCCTGAGGATTAGCCTCAAGCTCTCAACCACATTTCCCCCTGCCTGCTTGATATGTTTCTGTGAATGTCCAAACCTCACCTCAAGTTCCACTCCATACTTGTAGAACTCTGCATTCTTATTACACAATACTTCCATGCCTTGGATCATTAAGAACCATGGATTTGCCTACACCAGCCTTATCACTTAGAGAAACATCTCTACTGG
Organism: Cervus canadensis; assembly: GCF_019320065.1. Classification (NCBI taxonomy): domain Eukaryota; kingdom Metazoa; phylum Chordata; class Mammalia; order Artiodactyla; family Cervidae; genus Cervus; species Cervus canadensis. The sequence goes on along the minus strand of NC_057400.1, from coordinate 31,250,680 downwards.
CTTACTTCACATTTAATTGTCACACCTTCATTCATAAGATGGTCATATGAAGAAAAAGTCTACAAATAACAAATGTTGGCTAGAATGTGGAGAAAAGAGAACCCTTGTACACTATTGGTGGGAATGTAAATTGATACAGTCACTATGGAAAACAATATGGGGGTCTTCAAAAATTAAAACTAAAACTACTGTATGATCTAGCAATTTCACTCGGGTATACATCTGGGAAAAAACAAAAAAAGTCATTTAAAAAGATACATGCACCCCAATATTCACAGTAAATCTTGCCCCTGCACTCCCAACACCAAACTAAACCATGGAGACAGAGTTTTGGGTGAAGTTGAAAAGAATAGGTTTTTTGCTTCCAGGCAAAGAGGGCCACAGTGGGCTAACATCCTCAAAACTGTGTCCAGACCCAAAGAGGGTAGTGAGGAGTTTTACAGTAATGTTTCAAAAAGGCATGATCAGCTTGTGGACATTCTTCTGACTGGCTGGTGGTGAGATCAGTGGGAGTCAGCATCAGCCTTCTGGCTGTGACTGGTCTGGGGCATACGTGCTTGTGAGCAGCATGCAGTTAACCTTTCCCACCTGGTGTGGGTTTCAGTATCTGACAAACAGCTCAAAGATATTGTTATGTATATCCCTTGAGAGGGAACCAGGACCCTGTCCCAGGGCTGCACCATTTTTTCTTGATTTCTTCTCCCTTGCCTCTGCATCCACTCCCTCCCCTGATTAGCAGCCATTTGAACCTGCTTGTTGGAACTCAAGGAAGGCCAAGGAATATGAATAAAGCCTATTTCTTGTAATAAAGAAATTGGGGGAGGGGCACACAGAAAGGCTTCTGTGCCCAGAAACCCCAAAGGGTCCTGCTTGGTTTCAATAACAGCACTATTTACAACAACCATGATATAGAAGCAACCCAAGTGTCCACCAATAGACAAATGGATGAAGAAGGTGTGACAGACTTGTATACACACACACACACACACACACACACACACACAGTGGAATATTACTCAGCCATAAAAAAAGTAAAATTTTGCCCTTTGCAACAACACAGAAGGACCCAGGGAACATTATATTTAATGAAATAAGTCAGACAGATAAAGACAAATGTGTGATATCACTTATATGTGGAAATTAAAAAATAAAACACAAGAATGTATATAGCAAAACAGAAATAGACTCACAGATATAGAAAACAAATGCGTGGGTTGCCAGTTGGGAGAGGATAGGGGGAGGGTTAAGATAGAACTACAATATAGAAAATAGTTAAGCAACAGGCAGGGATATATTGTACAGCACAGAGAATTATAGCCGTTATTTTGTAATAGCTTTTAATGCAGTATAATCTACAAATCACTGAATCACTAGGCTGCACACCTGAAACTAGCATAATGCTGTGAATCAACTGAACTTCAATAAAAAAATAGAAAATAAAAATAAAGAAATATTATTTCTTGTGATGTTCTGCATTAAATTTCTTTTTTACAATGATGTTTATAATTTCTAAAATTGGAGGAAAGAATTTGTAGCTTGAAAATAGAGAGTATAACCTAATCATTTACACATATGTGCTATCGTAAAGTTAGGACATACCTAAAAGGCAGACCAGAATGATCACGCATAGTAGCATATTCAAAGATAGCTTCTAAACCTAAACATATTAAGCCACAAAGGGGTCACCAAAGAAAAAATAAATGCTGTAAGTTTGCAAGACATAACAGAGAGGCAGGAAACAGAGACATACTAATTAAATTAATATGAGGCATCAGCAGGGCAATGACATTTGTGAACATCCCATGTGTGTGTGCTAAGTCACTTCAGTACTGTCTGACTCTTTGTGACCCCATGGACTATAGCCTGCCAGGTTCCTCTGTCCATGGGATTCTCCAGGCAAGAATACTGGAGTGGGTTGCCACGCCCTCCTCCAGGGGATCTTCCCGACCCAGGGATCAAACACGCATTTCTTATGTCTCCTGCACTGGCAGGTGGATTCTTTACTACTGAGCCACTTGGGAAGGTATTTCATCATTTTATCAGTGCAGATCGTCTCCTGATGATCAGCTCATTGCTTCTAGCACCGCCTGGGCCTCCTGTGAAAGGCAAACACAGATGCAGCCTAGAGCTGCTGGGTTGTACAAGCTATGGGCCAAAATTTCTGCAGTCTTTAGCCAAAGCAGAACACCAGTCCATTGGCACAAGTGAAGGCACAATTTAAAAGCATCTGTAAGTGCCAGCATTTACAGGGATTTGAAAAAAGACATTTGTAGAGACTAAAATACCATTTTTAAACCTGGTTTTGTTGGGCCTTAATTAAAGAGGCCTTTCCCCCCTTTTCTGCCACTTGGGCTGTGGGATTGCAGCCTCTCCTGGCTTGGCGAAGGATTTCATTGGTTCTCAGGCTAATTAGCAAGGACTCACACTGTTCCCCAGCCTCCTGAAAGGCCAGAACAAAGGCTGCTGCTGGTAGATTGCAGTTCTGCCTCAATTGCAGAGGCTCAGGAGTAAAAGAAAAAGAAAAGCTTTTGAATAGAAAAGCCTTTTGATGCTGTGAAAGAAATTAAGAAGTAAAACAGAGGCCGAGGCGCTGCTGCACACTGCTCTCCACACAGACTCATTGTGTGTAGGAACAAGGTCAACAAAAGCTTGTCTGATACCGAACACCTTACACTGAAGAGGCGTCTATTAGCGCCCGCTTCCCGGGCTCTCCCGCTTCGAAGCACTTTCCCAATCAGACCGTCTGGTGCCGTGATAAACACAGATAAATAGGAGCAGCATCACGCTTTCATGGGAACAATTAATGCATGATTTCCTTGTTGATTGTTTGCAAATATAGCCCAAACAATTGTGTTTTCTTCTTTGGATCAAACGAAAATAAAGCTGCTCAGAAAAAAAAAAAAAAAAAAATCACCATCATTATACTAGCATCTCATTGTTCCACCCAAATTTCACCACCTCTCTCCATATTTTAAAATGATTGCAGCTTAACCAAATAATGTGAGGGAAAATGCACATTTTTTTCCTCTGTAGAAGAATGGAAATCTTAAATGTTGATTAATATTTTTTTTTAATTGCTTGGATCAATTAGTTGCAAGTAATTGAAGTTAAACATGCCCATTTGTTCTGAAACATGCAGTTTTTCCTCACAGGGCTTCCAATGGAAATCCTTTAGTCTAATAATATGATTTTGAAAGTTGGGTGTCTTTTTTTCAGACCTCTAGTTCCAAACAATGATAATTATCCTTTATTGAGCCCTTATATGCCACCTACCATGCTAAGTACTCCACACGCATTATCTCATTTAACTCCCAAAAATCTATGACTTAAGCACTATTATTACCTGCAGTTTACAGATGAGGAAACCAAGGCTCTGAGAGGTTTAATATAAGAAGAAAGATACAGTTATTGGAGTATGGTAGGGATTTGAAACCATGGCTTTCTACCTTCAGAACCTAAACTTTCAACACTGAGCTATTACGGTGGAATTTTAAATTTTTTTAATTGAAATATAATTGATTTATGTTTCAGATATACAGCAAAATGATTCAGTTATATATATTTGTATTTATATTCATATATATATTCTTTTTAATATTCTTTTCCATTATAGCTTATTACAAGATATTGAGTATAGCTCCCTATGTTACACAGTAGGTTCTTATTGTATATCTGTTTTACATATAATAATGTGTATCTGCTATTCCCAAATTCTCAATTTATCCCTCCCTTACTTCCCTCTTTGGTAACCATAAGTTTGTTTTCTATGATTGGAAATTATTTCTGGTTTGTATATAAGTTCACGTGTCATTTTTTTTTTTTTTAGATTGCACATATAAGTGGAATCATATAGACATTTGTTTTTCTCTGCCTGGCTTCATTTAGTATGATAATCTCTAGGTCCATCCACAGTCCTGCAAATGGCATTATTTCATTCTTTTTAAAGGTTGAGCAATATTCCACTGTATAGATACAACATATCTTCTTTATCCATTCATCTGTCAATGGAGATTTAGGTTGCTTCTATGTCTTGGGTATTGTAAATAGTGCTGCTATGCAGGAATTTTAATATTAATGGGTGAGTAATAACATAGAATTACACAATCAGAAATTATGTAACCCACACTCCTCAATTTGCTGATAAGAAATTAACTTCAGAGAAGTTGGAGAATTTATTTATGCTCACCTAGTTGATTTGGTGAATTAGTTTCCTAATTTCACAGAGCTTCTGCATGGGAATGTTCTCTAACTACAGTGTGAATGAGGATCACAGGGAGTATCTATTCTAGCAGATACTCCCCACCACCACAGTCTCTCACTCAGCTGGTGTAAATAGAGTCCTAGCATTTGCTTTTCTAACAAGTTCCCAGACGAGCTGATGTGGCTGGTCTGGGAACCACACTTTGAGAACCACCGTCCTAGCATCACACTGCTTCTCACTTAACTATGAAGTGAAAAGACTGATAAAGAGGATGAATAGACTTAAGCAGCAAAATAGTTGTAGTTTTAGTCAATTCAACTAAATGAGTCTCAGAGATGCCATCTTGCGTTTTGCATCCTTTTTATCCATTTGATGGTCACATGAGAAAATCTGGGAAAGGCTAAAACAAGGCAATCATTTATGGCAATGTTACTTCCAGTGCCAATATTTCCTGGAGATTCTTCCTAAGATCTTTGGACTCATTTTCCTTTTTAAAATGTAACTGCAAACTCTTCAAGTTTTCCTGCATGGCTTAAGTTCCTTTCACAGTTCCCCTAAGTCATTTTTAATACAGAGATTTGGATAATACAGCTGTATAATTTATCTTTCCAAGGGCCAAGTACCACCTCACTTCTGTGCCAATGACTGAGCATTGAAATGTAATTTACTAAGATGATTATGATCTGGTACACTCATTTCTTTTCTTGGGAAAATTGAATACCTATCAGCCAGAGTGTGTTTTTCTTATCCTCTTCCCCCAAATAATTTCCACCTATCTGTCAGGCGAGTGTATGCTCCTCGGCTCTGTCTTGTCACAACAAAGATTTGGAGCGACGGACATTAAAGCCCTCCGCGCGTCACAGCTCTGGTGTCTTGGACAGACCGTGTTATAGCTCACAGGTCTTGAACAGACTGAGTTATAGCTCTTAGACAAATCAGTGTTACAGCTCTATTTTATTTAGAAGATAGCAGGAGAATCCATCCTTGAAGAGTGAGGGCATGCCAACCCAAAGATGCAAAGAGAAGAGAGTGGAGGAACGTGCTAGCGCATGCAGAGAGAAAGAAAGAGAGAGCGAGTGAGCGTGCTCACGCATGCGGGTCGGGGGGGAGAGGAGAGAGAAAGAGCAAGCGAGTGAGTGAGTGCACGCACGCGTGGGAGAGAGAGAGAGAAAGAGCGCACACACTCAGGGGAGAGAGAGAAAGTGCTTTGGCTCCTCCTTTTATATGTTTTTTTCCTCCCCGTGGGCCTGCCTTATGCAAAATGGGCTTAGCCGGGAGTGCTGTTTGTTCTACCTGAGGTCTTCACTCTGGTCCTTGGACCTTCCTTTGACCTTTCTTTGTTCTATTTTCAAGGGCTTTTCCCTTCCTTGTCTTTTCAGTTCAGTTCAGTTCAGTTGCTCAGTTGTGTCCGACTCCTTGCGACCCCATGAATCACAGCACACCAGGCCTCCCTGTCCATCACCAACTCCCGTAGATTACTCAAACTCATGTCCATCGAGTGGGTGATGCCATCCAGCCATCTCATCCTCTGTCGTCCCCTTCTCCTCCTGCCCCCAATCCCTCCCAGCATCGGGGTCTTTTCCAATGAGTCAACTCTTCTCATGAGGTGGCCAAAGTATTGGAGTTTCAGCTTCAGCATCAGTCCTTCCAATGAACACCCAGGACTGATCTCCTTTAGGATGGACTGGTTGGATCTCCTTGCAGTCCAAGGGACTCTCAAGAGTCTTCCCCAACACCGCAGTTCAAAAGCATCAATTTTTTGGTGCTCAGCTTTCTTCACAGTCCAACTCTCACATCCATACCTGATCACTGGAAAAACCATAGCCTTGACTAGACAGACCTTTGTTGGCAAAGTAATGTCTCTGCTTTTTAATATGCTATCTACGTTGGTCATAGCTTTCCTTCTTGTCTTTTAACCACTGCCAATTTGGACTCTTGTTTCCTATTCTAACTACCTAACATATCCAAGTCACAATCTGTGATTGCTCAACCTGTAAAATAACACTCAAACCTGTCCATTACCTGAGAAGGAAATGAATGACCTTGAAGGAAAACTTGAATAAGTCCTGCTCTGTCCTACAAAACTTCTCATGTGGGTCAGATCCCAGGCCTATTTCATCAGAAGGCCAATGATCAGGCACCATCCCCATCCATTTGCTGGTCATTAGCCTGTATAGGGCTTCCCTGGTGGCTCAGATGGTAAAGAATCTGCCTGCAATGCAAGAGACTTGGGTTCAGTCTTTGAGTCAGGAAGATCCCCTGGAGAAGGGAATGGCTACCCACTCTAGTTTTCGTGTCTGGAGAATTCCATGGACACAGAAGCCTGGCAGGCTGCAGTCCATGGGGTCGCAAAGAGTTGGACACAGATGAGTGACTTAACACTTTCACTTTTACTTCAGCCTGTATGTGGAAGTCAATTGAGATTGTCATTGTGTCAAACAGGTGGCCTCGTTGCAATTAATGCCAGTTATTATTTTTTATCATGTTATTTTGGGATCTACTTGCTGCAAAAGTGACAGATTAAATAGGAAGAAATAGGACTTCTTTAAAGTGGGTAGAACTAAGTGGTCTTCTGAGGAAGTCTGGAAAATATTTAAATGGAAAAAAATAATTATGAATTGGTGGCAAGTGAACTTGTTTCCTTCTTAAATATGACAATGCTCAGACAGTCTTCAAAGCAGCCTTCTTCCCTTTGACTTGAAGCCATTTCCAGGCAATGAGACTATTATAGTGCATGCTTGGAAAGATTCCAGTGGCTTCAAGGGGAATTCAAGTCTCCCACAGTTAGTGTGATACATTAATACAGTAACAGGACAAGAACAGGAAGCGCTGTTAGCAATAACAATTATAATATAGCAAATGGACTTGGAGTGGTAGAGATAGCCTGTAATTTAACATTTGCCCTTGAAAATGGAGAGTTTTAGTATCTGATATTAACTGGTTTCCTAGCAATGATATCAGGAAGCAACCAGTGAGATGAATGTGCGGGCAGAAATAGAATGTTGTAAAGCAGGGGCAGAAAGTGGAGGACCCTGGACAGGACCAAAGAGATGTTACCCTGGTGGGGAATGATTGACAGTTGACCCTGACAGCATCATCAGAGATTTTGTTTGTGGGTTGGTAATTTTAAAAATATGGTTCTGAAAGGTGATTCTACAAATGCAACCAGTGTTGATCTAGAACAATACAGCTAATAGAGCTGCAAATAATTTGTACTTTTGTGGGTCTTAGGCAATTCTTAGTAAGCTTGCAGTTTATTTCAAAGTCCCATGTTACATTTAGCCTACTAAACTTTTGATTACCTTTATATAATCTCAAAACCAGGAAATGCAGGACTCAGAAACTCAACCAATATTTAGAGTAATGATTGATGTTTGGTTTAGGTAATTTAGATATTATTTATATTTATGTCAGAAGTGATCATATCATTCACTAAAGTTTTTCCAGCATTTAAATGCTTACAACAAGTTCTTGCAAAGTTATGAAAATAGTAAATTGATCATTGAACTTTCCTATATTTCCTGTATTAATGTTCTTTCATCTTTCTCTTCTCTGCCTCTCTAAGCTGTGACTTGGCTGTTAAATTTTTTATAAAGCGGGGCTCAGTCTTTTCTGTGCACACTAATTCTTGTGAGTGTTAATTGGTGCTCAAAGAACAAAGAGCCTCATGGTCAAGAAAACATGGGAAACACTGAATACCAATTCCTATCCTTGGAAAGTCACAATACTTCATTAGCATATTAAATGCTCTGAAAGGTCCTGCAGTAAAAAAGAAGCCTCTCTAATTTTGCTGAACAGTTAACCAAACCTATATGAGCCTGGCTAGACACTTTTCCTGACACATCTCTTAACATATCTGAGAAAAAAAATGTCCTCAGCCTCAAGCTGGGAAGTGTAAATGTTAGCAAAATTTCAAGTTACAACCTTCTCTGGATTACTTACATTTTAATAGGAGACTTTGAAAAGCCTTCTTTATGCAAAGGATGTGATAAATAGTGAAGCTATTGCATGCCTGTTCATGAAGATGAACTTTCAAAAAATACAGAGAAATTTATGAAATCATGAGACAGACATCCCTGCTTAATACTGATTCCAAGATAATGTGACCCATGTATTCCCAAACCAGGCAACAAGCAACCTAGAACACAGACACACACACAAACATACACACCCAGCACCAATGATACTTAATTTGATGTTGACTCTTATTTCCATTTATCTTGAGTGTTTCCTCAGGATGCTGTGGGTTTAGAGACAAACAGAGCTCCATTTCAAATCCTGGCTATGCTACTTACTTACCACTTGATTGATTTTGGGCAATAGAATGAACTGTTTTCTCATCTATGAAATTAAATATTTACCTAAGAATTGTTCCTTGGACTCAGAGGGGTAATGTGAACAAAATACCTAGCATATAATAGGTACTCAATAAATTACAATTTCCCCCACAGCCCTGATTCTCCCTCCACATTTTGGAGTCAGTCGAGGTCCTGAGAATGACAGCATTCTTCTCACTTACTAATGATAAACTGCTGTTGCACTGAATAAATTGTAATAAAATTAATGTTTCTGTCTATCACCCATTGTGAGCTCTGAGAAGCAGCTTCTGTATTTAATTCACCAGGCCAGGTCTTCAGCATATTAGGAGCCCAGTATGCCTGTTAAATAAATTAATAATCTCCAAGAAAACAATTGTCCTTTATCTTTCAGTCTACTTTTTCTTACTACTAAGGATGGCTAGTCAAAGCTACTTTGACTCGATGTTAACTCTCTCTTTGCAATCATGTTCCTCCTCTGAAATAACACACACCTCAAAATATCAGTTTAATACACATAAATTAGTTGCTCATTGCACTGTGATATTAGTTAATTTAGAAATTGCATTATAGATTTCTAAATTAAAGAGATTGCCTGGCTGTCACTCACATCACATACAATGAACGCCAGCATCAGGCATCACCTTTTTCCAACTTTGCCAGACTGAAGGTCATTATCAATTGCTGTTTAATCAGCCAAGTCATGCATATAGACAAAGGTTAACTGAGCATGGACCAATCTGACTTCCTTTGTCATCGCAAGACAATTTGCGGCTTAATAAAGCCGCTCTGATTGCACTTAACAACACCTGCTTTAAAACCCAGCCTCATTAATAGCACAGTAATGAGTTAGGGGTCTTCTGGCAAGGGCATGATCAAAGACAGATGATTTGCTTTCTGATTAAATGACCTAAATAACATACAACCAAGCTCCCCAGTTTCCTTTAGGGAAAGTCTTTCTGGGAAAAGTTATGAAAGCTGTTGACATCTTCAGATAACGATTATTAAAAAAATAAAAAAGGAAAGAATTCTCCATTGGCTTTAATTGTGATGTAGAACCACAGTGAACAATAAATGAAGTTGAGCCAAACCATGTTCTTGACCTCTGAGCTCACACTTTAAAACACAAAATAGCCACTGAACAAAAAAGCAAAGAAATATAAAACTCATAAAACAGGGAATTTTTGGAAACATTATGAAGGCAGTATATTAATATAAAGAACAATTTTTAGAAGCAACTGCATTACCAAAATAATAAAAGTGATTTGATACTTTTGTGTACAATAGAGTTTTAGAGTTTAGTGTTAACTTACTACATGATATCAGGCAAGTCATTTGTTTCTTCTGAATGGCCTTGTGTTTTGATCTAATACAACCACTAACTGAACTTCAAACATTGGAAATCTTGCACTTTTCTTTTTGTGTTCCTGTTCTTATTCTATCTGTACTTAGAAATGTCAACTAGCCTGCCTGCCTGCCTAGGAAAGGAGAAAGCTTGCTATAACCTCTGCTACAAAGGCCAGTGAGGGAATAGAATCTGTTTTCAGAACTTGACCAAGAGCAGCCAACCTAAAGTCCTGCCAGTGACCAAAGCTTTTGGTTATCAGCTCACCAATTTGAAGTCTTCTCAGGAATGGAAGAAAACTGGAAGTTCAGAACCTAGAATAAAGAGGTTGGGAGAAAAGCTGAAGAAGACACACACATACATGAAAATAGACGTGTTTTAGCTGAGTCACATTCAAGAAGGAGCATAAGAACACATCTCCTTTCGATTTTTGGGAGGATTAAAACAAAGTGAAGTATAGGACTTCCCTGGCAGTCCAGTGGTTAAGACTCTGAACTCTCAATGCAGGGGGCACAGGTTAGATCCCTGGTCAGGGAACTAAGATTTCTCTTACTGCACAGCTCGACCCAACACCCCCAAGTGGAAGTGTAGTTGATATACAATGTTATGTTAGTTTTAGGCATACAACATAGTGACTTGATACATAAGACTGAATGTTTCTTGAGTGTAGGGAGCAAAACTTATATTCACCATCTTCACATCACTAACAAGAGTATAAAGTAAGAGCTTAGTCAATATTTAATAGTTGATGGTACAGAGAGCTTCTGTGTGAAATGTTATTCTAAACTTCATCCTTAAAAAGAAATCATTTCAGTGATCAGGAAGGTGTTGCTTAGACAAGTTTTAAATGTAGGTATATCGATAGTTAAAATTTTCTTCTGAAAGAAGTCCCCCAATTAGTTTTCCTTTTTTCTAAGATGATTCTAAAAAGGTGCGTGGGTGAGACAGTGAATGGGAGACAGATGATGGTGTTCTGGTCCAGCCCTGTGGCTTTCTCAGGAGGGGACAAATTGAAATCTCTATGAAACTTGATATCCTCATCAGTCAAAAGGGAATAATATGCCTTCCACTACATCCACTAAGTGGCTTTCAGGAGCAAAGGAGAAAATGAGTTTCCATAGTGCTTATTTATTTCCAGTATTCTAGTGTATGTCACGTTTCACAATGTATTAGAGGAAACGGATTGTACAGGCTCTCAAGAACCAACTTTTAAATGTTGAAGGGTTTAGTGAGCTGGTTGTTATAGGGAGACATATTAAATATTAAATTATGTAACTTACAATTAAATTATATTAAAAATAAAATTTAATAATTTTGTTGCTTAAATAGTCAAAACTCATACTCCCTAATTATTTTACTATATATTGTTATTACCTGTGCTGTTGAGGTATTTCTGTGTGTTATCATTGGATGGCAGAAATACCGTATAATCGTCTGCATTTTCATATGTCTTCCAAGCTTTGCATTCAGTGAGTCGTGTTGTTAGCTTGAAATTGGCCGTGATGAAAAGTGTTTACACCATGAAAATCAGCAAATGCTACAGATTAGAGCTTTTTGTTCAGATAGCCAGTTTTAAAATATTTATAATGCACTGTGTGTATTTCACTGACTTGGGTATTAATATTTGGAGAAAAGAGCTGATTCTGAACCTATCTTTATCTGTCTCACAGTATGGGGTACCATGTTTAATCTAGTGCCTATCAGAATCCACTAGGGAGTTTTAAAAAAGAAAAAAATAATCTATTGTCTGGACAGCACCTCTCCTAGATTTTGACTTGGTTGATTTGGCGATATTCTAGGATTTTTTTTTTTTTTTTTTAACTTTCTCTTGAATCTACTGTATATCACATTGAAAGCTGCTGGCCCCCGTGTCTCCTTGAAACTAATAGGCATTGAACAAATGATTGTTGAACAAAAAAATTGATGTGTTAACTTTAAAAACCTCTAATGTACTGTCTGAAGATAATGTAAGAAACTTGTAAGGAAGATTCTCCTTTAAAATTAGTTTGCTGTAGTTCTCAAATGCTTGCCTAATTTCCTATGTAATGGAACCTATAGAGACAAACACCTTTTCACTAGAAACCTTTTAAATTTTCCACCATGAATATGTATAAACCATTCAGAGCACATATATAATGTTTATGATTTAGGTCATAACCATTGTTAGTGAGCAAATTAATGTTTTCAAATGTGGCTTTATAATTTCTCAATCTGATTTTTGAAAATTGCCTAAATTAACCTTTTTAGAGTAAAGAATTTAAAGCAATTTTTCTTTTTCTGTAGTTAAAGTGAAAGTCAGTCAGTCATGTCTGACTCTTCATGAGTCCATGGGCTATACAGCCCATGGAATTCTCTAGGCCACAATACTGGAGTGGGTAGCCTTTCCCTTCTCCAGAGATCGAACCCAGGCCTCCCACATTGCAGGCAGATTCTTTACCAGCTGAGTCACAAGGGCAGTTAGCTTAAGCTCAAGTATAGGACTATAGGGAGTTGTCAACTGCAGATGACAAACCATAATAAATTATTTTTGAAGTCCCTAGTTTGGAAGAATGGAGAAAGCAATGGCAGCCCACTCCAGTACTCTTGCCTGGAAAATCCCATGGACGGAGGAGTGTGGTAGGCTGCAGTCCATGGGGTCGCTAAGAGTCGGACATGACTGAGCAACTTCACTTTCCCTTTTCACTTTCATGCATTGGAGAAGGAAATGGCAACCCGCTCCAGTGTTCTTGCCTGGAGAATCCCAGGGATGGGGGAGCCTGGTTGACTGCCGTCTATGGGGTCGCACAGAGTCGGACATGACTGAAGCAGCAGCAGCAGTTTGGAGGAAAGTAGTCTGATTAAGAAAATGTATGAATTACTTTGACATGAAAGTGAAAGTTGTTCAATCATGTCTGACCCTTAACTGTTTTGAACCCTGCGCACTGTAGCCCACCAGGCTCCTCTGTCCATGGAATGCTCCAGGCAAGAATACTGGAGTGGGTTGCCATTTCCTTCTCCAGGGAATCTTCCCAACCCAGGGATCAAACTGCATTGCAGGCAGATTCTTCACCATCTGAGCCACCAGGAAGCCCTCTGGCTAAATCTTTCCTTAAAAGCAGTAAGAGAATGCTAGTATCGACAGTTTTAGATTTGAATGTATGGGCATATCTAAACATATGAGGACAATGATGATCTAAAATATTACTGGCCAAGGTATTTTACAATGTTATTTTTAACATATCTTATGAGATTTTACAAAGTTACATGCAAGAGGAGTTATTTGATAGTAACTATATAAGTTACATGGAATTAATCATGCTAAAACTCCAATTCTAATCTTCCGTCGTATTATACAAAAATATATAAGCACTGCATCATGCTTATTACAAAAAATATTGTAAGCACTGCATTCATAAATTCATTTCCTAATCTAAACTGTGGGTATAAGAACAGTACCAATCTCAAATTGTTTTTATGAGGATTATCCTAGTTAATATATATAAAATACATAGAATAATGCCTTGCATGATATGTATTCAAAAAATATTTGCTAACATTTATTTTATGGAGGCATACAATAAAACTGAGTCCCAGAAAGGCCAAATGAATAGACCCACAGTCACACAGGTTGTTAATTAAAAAACCAGATATATTGAACACATAACTCTTTAATAATCACATAATTAAAAACTCTTCAATAAACTCAATTATCACCATCTTAAGAAATGACCAAAGCTTAATTTTTCCTATAATTTTTACTTAAATCATTTTTTCCCATTTCAAAATCCAGTATCCTCAAATGATCTGCATGTTTTATTTTAGTACTAAATTATGATTAACATAAATTATGTCAAGATTCAATTATACTATAGGCTTTTCAAAATCAATTTAGAAATATAGTAGTTCTCTCTTTTCCCATGGAAATTGAATTATTTAATTTTAAGTTTGTTAATGAACTAGAATTAACTGATTAATGTACATAGAAAAAAGTTCTATAATAAATGAAATTTAATGTTTAGTATAACTGCAATCTACTGAAACCATACTGAAAAAATATACCAATTTATCATTGTCAATTAGGTCTAGTGAAATATAGAACATTAACAAAATTATAATATCCCTTTAAATTTATAGCAATTGTTTTAAAAAGTCCATTAAAAGTATGATGCATTGGGAGTTCCACTTATAGTAACAGAGACTACTTAACCTGGAAAAATAATCTAAAATAGTAACTAGAAAAACTACAAGGGAAAAAAAGAAAAAGAATGTGTCAAGATCAAGAAGAAAGAAATCCAGAGAGGGTGCCAACATCTGGGGTGATTTTACACTAGAGTGTTCATTCCATTTTTAAAGAAGTGGCTGAAAGTTGAGAACCTGAACACAGAAATAGTGGGGTTCAAGTCTGATCACTAGGGGGACCCTTAATGGTTTGAATGGGGGAAATTCTAGCTGCCTATAGACATTTTTAGTTGTCACAAATGGAAGGAGGCATACTACTGGCATCTAGGGGTTAAAGGTCAGAGGTGCTGCTAAACATTCTGTAAAGACCAAGATTGCCCACCTACAAAAGAATTACCTGGCCCAAAACAGCAACAAGTTTGAGAAACACTGTTCTAGGCTCTAAAGGTTTGGATGAACTAGCTACAGATCAGCCATTATAAAAACATAAGTCTAGTTTTGAATTATCTCAAGTCCTGATTGAAATAAAGTAGCATCACATTGCTAGCAGTCCTAGCTTACTCACTTATCAGAGACAGAAGTAAAACCTCTCTAGAACAAGAGTCAGCAAACTATAGACCTTGAGCCCAATGCAGCCCACTGTTTGTTTTTTAAATAAAGATTTATTGGAATACAGTCAGACTCAGTCATTCATTTATGTATTGTCAATGGCTGCTTTTACACCACAAAGGCAAAGCTGAGGAATTGCACAAAGATCACATGACATACAAAGTCAATAATATTTACTATATGGCCTTTAAAGGAAAAGCTTGCCATTTCCACAGCTGGATACAAGATGCAGATTCTTAAATTATCTGTATAATTTTTCATAGACAGTATGCAGCACTCAAAAAAAAAAAAAAAAAAAACCCAGGTATACAGAAAACAACACAATCTATCAATAAAACAAAGAATCAATCAACAGATGTTAGAATGATAAGATATAAAATTTAAAATAACTGCACTACATCAGACACAATTAAGTCAGGAAAACAGACCCAGCACTAAGAATTTTGTCAAAGAGGATGAAAAACAAAGACTTACTTAAGTGACTGTTGGGGAAAGAGGAAGTAAAAAGGGACCTCTGCAGTCAGGCTGTAATGATGCCTGGAGATGGACTTTTCACCATAAACAATGGAAACTAGAAGACAATGGAATGACATCTTCAAAGCAATGAAAACAAGTAACTACCAACTCAATTCTACTATTAGTGGAAATATCAGTGGGAAAAATGAGGTCAGGATGAAGACGTTTTCAGACAAATATAAATTGAAAGGATTCAGCAGCAGTAGATACACATGGAGACAAACAATAAAGGGTATCTTCAGGCAGAGAAACCCTAATCTTGGATGTTGCTTTGGGTATGCAAGAAGGGGTAAAGTGCAATGGAAAGGGTCATAATATCTTAAGGTATATTGAATGTATAAAGCAATAATAATAATTTGTTGAAAAGTTTGACAAAGAAAACAAAAATTCATGAAAGTAATATTGTAAAATATGGGGAGTTAGCAAATGGTCTAAGTGTTCAAATGTGCTTACACTGACAGGAATTTGGTAAAAGTACTAAATTATTTAGAATTTGAGACTTTATGGATATGTTACAAATTTTAGGGTAACTGCTGAAGGAGTACTATGTAGCAGCGTAATTACCAGTAATTAAAAGTTTAGTGGAGGGGGAAAGTTGAATAATTCTTAAAACTTGAGTTAAAAAAATAATCCAGAAAGGTCAGAAATGAGAGAAAAAACAACATAGATTGAGACATAGTCAGAGACATAAAAGTAATAATATAAATTTAAACTCAAGTATATCACTAATTATATTAAATGTGAGAAAGCTAAATATCTTGAAAGATGTTCAGTTTTGATAGAAACTAAGCCTAATTGTACCCAGCTTACAAGAGACATATTTTAGCTATGGGGATACAAAATGGATGAAAGTTCAAGAAAATAACATAAACTAAAACTAGATTACTATTAGACAAAGTAAAATTAAACACATGTATCATGTTTATACTGTAAAGGTCATTGTACTCAAACTTATTTTAGGATTCAGAGCAATCCAAACAAACTCTGAACAAAATTTATAATTTAACCACCTGATACTAAATTGTATATAGAAATGCAAGATGAAAAAGACAGTGAAGAGAAAAATTCATCGTACAAGATGTTCTAGAAGATATTCAATGTAGAAATTACATTAAGAGTAAAAAAATGTTAAGAGTGGTATAAAGACACAAAAAGACCACTTAAACAGATGGGAGTTTAGAAACAGACTTGTGAACATATGGATATTTCATTTATCACAGAGGTGACACAACCCAGCAGTGAGGAAATGATAGTCTTGTCAATTAACGGTACTCAGTCTATTGACCATCCAGTTGGAAAAATTAAAATTGACCTCTACTCATATTTTCTGAATATAAAAGGTAAAACAATAAAGCATTCAGAAGATATAAATAGAAGAGAACTTCATGTCCTTGAAGTAGAAGAAGATATTCTAGACAGTACATACAAATAGAAATCATAAAGAAAATATTGATAAAATGCAATATGTTAAGATCAAGACCTTCTCTTCATCAGAAGACACCATTATTATTAACAGTGGAAGTAAAAATGGAGTAAAAATGGAAGTCACAGAGTTGGAGGATGTATTCGCAAAGATGGTAATACAGACAAAAGGACTTATGATCTATACACACCCACACCCATGCTCCCACAAATCAATAGGAAAAATATAGCTAATTCAATAGACACATGAGCAAGAAAACTGAACAAAAATTTTACAATATACGTAATCAAATGGCCTACAAACACTTGAAAGATTATTCAACCTCAGTCTTCTGGGAAATCCAAACTAAAACCATCTCAAGACAACATTCTACACCTTCCAGAGTGATGAAAATTTAAGACTGTAAATAAAAAGTTATTATGAAATAAAGAGCAATGAGTTGTCTCATCCATTGTTAACTGCAAAGTAATACCATCACCTGGAAAATACTTCAGCATTTTCTGTGAGAGCTGACCCAGCTATTTTATTCCTAAGTATGTAGCCAAAAGAAATTCATGCATACTTGCATGTAAGCACATGTACAAGAATATTCACGACAGCAGCATTTGAAATAGTTCCCCAAAAGGAGACAATAGAAATACCCTGTCAACATCAGAATGAATATATTTTTTATTCCCTCAGTTGAAAACTACAAAGCAATAAAATTAACAGAGAACAATTTCAGGCAATAATGAATAGCAATCAAAAGAAGCCAAACATATGCAAATATATATCTTATGATTCAATTTCTATGAACTTCAAAAACAGACAAAGCTAATTTATGGTGTTAGAAGTGAGAATAGTGACTATTCTTGGAAGGAGAGTGGAAGATGCCTTGGAACAACTTGCAAGTTTCTTCTGGGATGCTGGCAATACTGTGTGCTGGCAATGCTGTTTTAACAATGGGCATGGTTACATGGGCATGTTTACTTTGTAATAGACTATTCAGCTATGCCCTTATGATTTCTCTTTCCTAAACGTATGATACATTTAGGAAATGTAAATGCATTATGCAAACATAATTTTTAAATTAAACATAATCCTATATGTATTATGCAAACATAATTTTTAAATTAAATGAACAAATTTTAAATTAACAAAAATAATTTAATTACAAATGTTAAAATCCCTATTCTAAATAACTCTCATTAACAGAAAGGCATATAAATCAGATATTACAAACTATGTGCTGATCAAGGAAGTTAAGAATGCATCAAAGTTTAAAAAAACAGGCAAAACCTTATTTAGAGGACTGTACTATTCAGCAGACTCTAGCCCACCAGGCTTCTCTGGCCATGGGATTCTCCAGGCAAGAACACTGGAGTGGGTTGCCACGCCTTTTTCCAGGGGATCTTCCGGACCCAGAGATTGAATCCACATCTCCTACAGCTCTTGCATTGGCAGGTGGGTTCTTTACCACTGGTGCCACCTGGGAAGCCGTATTATTCAACTTGGGCTGCCATAACAAAATACCATAGACCGGGAGTCTTAAACAATGGAAATTTACTTCTCACAGTTCTAGAGAGTGATAAAACCAAGACCAAAGTGCTGGTTTCCAGAAGGAGCTCTCTTCCTGGCTTACAGATGGCCTCATATGGCCAAGAGAGAGCTCTGGGTCTCTTCCTCAATTTAGGGCTTCAGACCTATCAGATTAGTGTCTTACCTTTATGACTTCATTGTACCTTTTTTATTTCCTTTCAGGCTCTATCTCTACATCCTGTCACATCTGGACTTCAACATGTAAATTTTGAGAAGATATAAGCATTAAGTTTGTAACAGGAATGTTCACAGCATTATATTCTATTTTAATTAAAGAAAAAATATATAAAAGTTTTCTAAGTTTTTCAATTTGGTAAATTTAATAAACTAATAGACAACCACCAAATAAACTAAAAGAAAGTAAGTGGAGAAAATTCATACACAGAACAGTAGTCAATAAATTTGAATACAAATATTCCTTCAAATTAATTAAGAACTGAAGTGAATTAATCAATAAATCTTAATAAGAGCTTTCAAATAGCAATGTTTTCAGAAACCCACAAGCACTATCTTCACCTTGGGAATGAATCTGAAAAGATGGGTTATTTGTCGACTGGTTACTAATGAACCTATCATGCAATTCCTATTTTGGAATAATTACTATATTAAGTTGGCCACATGGTGATATGATTGATTCCTGGACATTGGCCATTCAGTCAACTAAAAAATAAAAATACCCCAAATGAAGGCAATCTTGGTTGCTTCATAGAAGTCACTTAAGCTATGTCATCACTCTTGCCAACTTAGCCAAGGGATTTGTGAAAGACAGAGAAGACTCACTGGCTACAGTGTCATAGAGGATACATCAGCCAAGTCACATAAAATCAAATAAAAATAAGAGGCTATATGCACTTGTTTCCTCGGGTCAGAACCTGAATCATTTCCTCTGTTGATGTGTCTGTGTGTTTAGTGATGTCTTATCTGTGTATGTTAAACAATGACTTCACTTAGGAAAGTGAGATGATGGTTCCTTTATATCCTGCAAAGCACTGGTTGCCCTTCCACTTGAAACTAAAATTCTGTTGGGGTAGAAAGCCAACCACAAAGTATCTTTTTATTCTGCTTCTTTTGTGTATATAAGAGTGTCACTCTGTCAATCTCTGCTTTGCCAGATCCCTTGTGCTTTCAGTCATGGATTTTCGTTAAATGACCATTTAACTTGGGCATTTCACCAAAGGACTGAAACTTCTGGGCTCTGAGTCAACTGATTGAAAATACGATTATGACTACAGCTACACTGGATAAACAGATTTCTGTGGAACTGGCAAATAATCATCTCTTAGAAAATGAATCTTACTTGATCAAGAAAAAAAATCACTCTTTCATATGCTCTTATAAACACACATGTGAACAAAAAAAGAAGCAAACTACTCATGGAGTATCTGCAGCCCCATTACATTATAATATATATGGCTTCCCAGGTGGCTCAGTGGTAAAGAATCTGCCTGCCAATGCAGGAGACACAGGAGATGCCGATTCAATCCCTGGGTGGGGAAGATCCCCTGGAGGAGGAAAAGACAACCCACTCCAGTGTTTCTGTCCATAAAATCCCATGGGCAGATGAGCCTGGTGGGCTACAGTCCATGGGGTAGTATAGAGTCGGACATGACTGAGTAACTGAGCATGCATACCTTATAAAAGCATTCAAGGGACTGAGATCTCTAAGTTAATATGATTAAGATATTATGTCAAAAATTAAGGGGCCAATTATAAAAGTTTCTGAGATTTTCCTCTTACAACCAAGCAGAAGGCACAGCCAAGGGTTTAGCTTCACTTGTTTTACCTTACAACACATATCAACATTCTCTTAACTATATTTTACAGTTTTAGAGTTACTCATATAATCAAAAGTAAAATACTTCCAGTATTCTGTATTAGTAAATTCTAATACATTAGTAATTAACTTCAGGTTGAGCATAAATTATTATTCAAATTATTTGTTGAAAAAATGCTTATAAAGAAAAAAGAGGTCTTAGAGTTCAGCAGATAACTCCAGGATCTGTTTCTTCTACCTGCTGTTTTTTCTTCTATCCTTATGGAATAAATTTAAATTGAGTTCATATTTTTAACAAGACCTAGAATCAATGTCTGTAGACTGAGATGCAGATGGAGAAAAATCATTAGGTCAAATGTCATAATCTCATTATTTGTAGTCCTGCTTCTAGCAATTTTTAAATGTATAAACAAACTTGACTGTTCCTTTATAATTATGGTAGAATTAAAAATAGCAGAGAAACTTACTGGGGTCCATTCTCTGCTGCTTATGAAATAGCCCCACTGATAAGGACATTTCCAAATTTCTACCAGTCGGGGGAAGGTTCCTGTCTGATGCATAAGGTAAATGGAGTCTATTAAATGTGAAGGTCATATATTAAATTCTGTTGCCCTCACTAATCACACTCTTTAGAATCTGAGTTTACAGTGTATAAAGTTTCTGGTTCATGTACCATGGTCAATGAAAAGAACATTGCTATGAAAGCAATCACTTTGTGGATTAAGCCTTTTCTCTAAGTAAACGGAATTGAATTCGTTTACTTACAACCAAAACATGTAGTCCTTGTTAAATGTTCTACTGACTGAGCTCAATTCTCTTCCTTGGCTCAGGCATGTTATTTTTGAGAATGCAGAGGGGAAAGAAGTCTCCATCCTGGTCGCTCTTAGACTTATCCTCTGTAATACCTCATACTATATTTTAGGGGTCGGGTGCAAAGTAAATTGGTCAGGTGCCAATACAGATAGGAGCCTGGAAAGCTGCTTTAGTTTCTACTTCCACAGTGAAATGGAAGCCTGGTACAGAGGTGAAAAAGCAAACATCAGTTGTAAGCACATGGAGGATGCTGCACTCTTCTTGCACGAGACATCCATAAAGCAACCTCTTACCAGTGGTGATTCAGTCGCTAAGTCGTGTCTGATTACTGCGAGTCCATGGACTGTAGCCAGCCAGGATCCTCTGTCCATGGGATTTTCCAGGCAAGAATACTGGAGTGGATTGCCATTTCCTCCTCCAGAGAATCTTCCTGACCCAGGAATCAAACCGGGGTCTCCTGCATTGCAGGCAGATTCTTTACTGACTGAGCTAAAAGGCATATTCTTTACTGACTGAGCTATGAGGGAGGAGGAGGTTAACCCAGGAGGTTAGCATGCAGTAAATGTGGCTCTTGTGTTTCTGTTACTAATTATATATACTATGCCTCTAGAAGCACTTGTTCTCACTCCTTCAGGGTCTCTAGATGTTGCTGAGATCTTTTAGGTAAGTCTCCACGCTTGATCTAATATATAATAGGAGAGAATGTGTGGATGGGAAAATCCGCTCTCTGAAGTAACATTAGTGATAACAATTTGTTGTTCAGCCACTCAGTCATGTCCAGTTCTTTGTGATCCCATGTGCTGCAGCATGCCCAGCTTCCCTGTCCTTCATTATTTCCCAGAGTTCACTCACACTCATGTCCATTGAGTTGATGATGCCATTCAACCATCTCATCCTTTGTCACCCCCCTTCTCCTCCCACCTTCAATCTTTCCTGTCATTAGGGGCTTTTCCAATGAGTCAGCTCTTTGTATCAGGTGGCCAAAGTCTTGGAGCCTCAGCTTCAACCATCAGTCTTTCCAATGAATATTCAGGAGTGATTTCCTTTAGGATTGACTTGTTTGATCTCCTTTCTGTCCAAGGGACTCTCAAGAGTCTTCTCCAGCATCTCAGTTCAAAAGCATCAATTCTTCAGCGCTCAGCATTCTTTATGGTTCAACCCTCACATCCATACATGACTACTGGAAAAACCATAGCTTTGACTATATGGACCTTTGTTGGCAAATAATAACAATAATTGGGTGATAATGAAGCAGAGCTAAATGAACCTCAACTGGATTAGTATTTGCAGAACTGATAAGAGACAGGCGTTCTTCTATGTCTACAACTGTTGGCTGATACGCACAAGGAATTTTTTGTGGCTTAAAGAAGAGTTTTATGGATAGCAGTGCAAGAAATCCTAGGAAACAGAAAAGAGGGGAGCCATGGTGAGAGACTACTTAGGATAACATCTATGACCCTGCTGGCCTCTGGACTGAATATGGACTTATAGAAAGAGGGTTTGGGCACAGACTAAAGATGTGGTATGCATAAAAGACTTTGCCAGACTGTACTGGTATGAAACAGCACAGATCAAGGCTTGAAGAGAAAATCTAAAACAGTGTTAGAAGGATCATTTGAGGTGGACATTTAATATTTGTTTCTGTCCAGCCTCACTTCGACCCTCTGGTAAAGGCATCTCAAAGAGCTTCTTGTCCTCCACTCAGAATCTGTGGAATTTGAGTGGAGTTGATTCTTAGCCCTAAGTGCAGGAGAGGACATATGATTCAAATCTGTGCCTCTTGGTCATATTAATTCATTAACATGCCAGCCAAGTGAGGTGAATGGGACAAATTTATAAGTCTTTTGTTGGGATAAGAAGGGTAAAGAAAATCTTTATTCATTAATTTTTTTAAAAGGCATGCATCTTAGATGATTTAATCCTAAAAACTATAGGGCCCATCATATAGAAAATGCCTATCTGAGAGCAAAGTCTACAGAGAGGAAAGCAGGGGTCAGGATGCAAATAGCAAAGTCCTACTGGGACTTGGAGTCCTTGAGCCCATTGTTTTCTGAAACCAAACACCCTGATGACTTCTGTTACATTGGCTCAGACATTCTTTTTTATATGAGCAAGTGTGTGCTGGGTTTCTTTAGTTGTGAAGAAGGTCAGGACATTCTACCATAAAGTATGGCCTCTTGGCATATAAAAATCTTAATCTGAAGAAATTTTGAAAAAACAGTAACACCATTGGAAGATCACTCTGACCTCCTTCCCGCACCTCAGCCCTGCCTTTTCTGGCTAATTCTTCACCATTTATTACCCCCTCAGCCCAAACTACTTTGTCCTGTCAATTCTTCACAAATTTATTATTCCTTTGTCTTCAAGTATAAAAGTTTTTTGTTCTGGTTACTTCAGATTTTCATTCTCTTGTGAAGGCTGCCAGATACAAGTGGAAATTCAATAAAATTTGGGTGCTTTTCTCCTGTGAATCGGTTTTTGACATTTTTAGACCTGGCCAGGGACCCTAAGAATTCGCCTACAATGTGGTAGCCCTGGGTTCTATCCCTGGGTTGGGAAGATCCCTTGGAGAAGGTAAAGGTTACCCACTCCAGTATTCTGGCCTGGAGAATTCCATGAACTGTACAGTCCATGGGGTCACAAAGAGCCAAAGACGACTGAGTGAATTTCACTTTTTAGGGACCCTAAGAGGGTTGAGGAAAACTTTTTCTTCCTTTACAGCTGTAAGCCCAAAGTCCTGACTACTACCCCCTTCTTCCCGTCTCTCACTTCACCCCACATTGCACTTCTGGCATTCAGAGGTCTTAGAAATGCACCCACGGAGGCTGGTCTTGATGGAGTAAGGTCATATTCCCTTGGAAATCACTGGCAGCAGGAGAAGTGGTGAGAGAGGTTGATGAGATGGAAGAACATGCCTGGGCTTGTTTTTCAGCTCAGGTTCAATGCTATTGTCCTGGGGACTTCTAGAAATAACTGAGGGAGATATTAAGAGAGGGTGCAGAGAATGTGTCCAGCAAGTCTAACTCAGGCATTGATTAATATGAATGAGAACTCACTTGGTTCACAGGCTCTAAGCCCTGGGGTAAGAGGTCACAATATAATGACATTGTTATTGAGAACCTTCTATGTATCAGGAGCTTTATATGCTACCCCTAATCCTACCAACCCCTATTCCAGTATTTTTATTCTCAGTGAGGTTAAGGGAGTTGTCTAAGATCACACAACTAGTAAATAATAGAGACAGAGTTTAATCCAAAGTTCATCTTTTTTTTCAGGTTCAATCTCTTCCATTCTGTTTCACTATCTCCCTACAGCTCTGCAGAAATCTGGTCCCAAAATCCCATCAGGGAACGAAAATTTTTTTCTACCCATCAGGAGGTAGAATTTGGTATGGCATTTAAAAGATGATATGCATGTATGTATGTATGTATGTATTTACTGTGGGGTCTTTTTAGTTGTAGCATGTGTGTTCTAGCTCCCTGACCAGGGATCAAACCTGGGCCCTCTGCATTGAGAACTCAGAGTCTTAGCCACTGGACCACCAGGGAAGTGCCTGGTATGGCATTTATTTTTATTTTTTTAAACTTCTTGTTTTAAATTGGAATATAGCTGATTAACAAAGCTGTGACAGCTTCAGATGGACAGCAAAGGGCCTCAGCTGGTATGGCATTTGTTAACAAGTCCAGCAGAAGCACTTAATAAATGTTTTCTTATGATGAAGGAAAAAAACCAACACTTAGGATCGCAGGGAAGCAAGAGACAAGTTTAATCCCTTGAATTTTGTTAG
This sequence comes from Cervus canadensis, assembly GCF_019320065.1. Lineage (NCBI taxonomy): Eukaryota > Metazoa > Chordata > Mammalia > Artiodactyla > Cervidae > Cervus > Cervus canadensis. The sequence goes on along the minus strand of NC_057400.1, from coordinate 31,226,160 downwards.
AAAAGTTTTGTAGAAAACACAAGGTATATTAATGGCTATTTAATATTTGAAAATCAACATAGAACTTTCAAAAATGGGAAATGTTTCCTTTCACAACATGAAGATGGCCCTGCTATTTTTACTAATATTTCAAACTTCTCTCTCCTCTCTCCACCTTCCTCTACCTTTCCTTCTTTTTTTTCTTCTCTCTCTCAGAATATATATATATATATGTATGTATGTATATGAACTGAAAATAAATAGATGTGGATTGTGCATTCCTCCATTGTGTCTCTTCATTTCTCTCCTACAGAAGAGAAAATAACTCACCTCAGGATATAAAGTCATCTCTTTTTCACAGAAGGTAGGTGCCTATCTGATCTTTGATGCTTCATATATCACCCTGTATGACAGTGACAGCTAAATTCACTGCAGGTGTTATTATGGAGTAAAAAGAAGTACTAATGGGCTTCAGTGCTATTTATTCAGGTAGCCCTGACTCTCTTAAGTTATACTCAAGAGTGCTAAATAAAATAACCCAAGGAGATCATGACCTTGAATGGAATGAATACATATAGCTTCCCTCAAGGAAGCTTTACCTCACAACTAGGACTTTTGAAAATTACCTAAGAATACCAGAAGTTAAAAAAAAAAAATCTAGTCAAGCTGATGCTTTAAAAAAATTTCTGATGGATAATTAGAACAAAAGTCCTGGGTTGATACAGGAAGAACCTCAAGATTGACATTATTTCTACTGTCACTCAGACACCAGCTTAAAAAGAATCAAACTGATGTTCAAGGAAATAAATAACAGGGCTAGGAGGGGTCCCCGTGCATGTGTGCAGTTCCCTTCCAAAGCTCTTTGAGGATCTTTAGCGCTTAGTCCTGTGTTTGATTATATTTGCAAATTCAGAGTGCCTCAAAACTATACGGAAGCTTCAAGTCCCACAAATTCTGGGTCTGTCCCTGTGAGAAAGGCATTCCTGGGGTGGCACTAACATGGTGTGTCCCCACTCTCTGGGCAGAGGCACCGCCCTAGCAGGGTGACCAAGTCTCCCACCACCAGTGCTACCATCAGAGGTCACGTCAGTGACCTGTTTGCCTCAGTTTCTTCATCTCTGAAATGGGAGTGGTAAGGAAAATAATGTGTATGTGCCCTTTGGGTTCTAGGTGATTTGAGGTGCTCTCTTTCATACCTTTTGTGAGCTAAAAATAGTGCAAATAAAGACAAGAAGCAAGGAAAGTAGATCTCTCAGAAGGCTTTCAATCTTCACTCCTTTTCTACCTCAGTCTGTAAAGTTAATGACAACAGTTAGGATGATGACATATATTTTATAATACTTTTTATAAATAGTTCCGATTGCTAAAACTAAATAATAATTATTTTGACACACATTTAATTCTATAAAACTCCTAAGAGAATAATATATGCACATTTTTTCTAGTTGATACAAAGGCAGGTTAATATGACATCCCACAGGAATAGAGTGAACTTGAAAATGTCAGCTTTGTTAATGACAAATTTTGAAACAATTCCATTGACTGCAGGGTGACATTGGTCAACTCAGAAAGGACAAAAAGTGGGTCTGCTGGGTTGCAGTTTAAAGTATGTCAGTTATCCAAATACCAGTAACACCATGTTCTCCAAGATTCTCTGAATAGTTACGTCATAAACAGAGCTGGATCAAATACACATAAAAAAGAAAAAACATTAGCAAGTTCACCACGTAGTGTGTATGTGGGTTAGTCGCTCAGTCATATCCGACTCTTTGCAACCCCAAGAACTGTAGCCCATCAGGCTCCTCTGTCCACAGAATTCTCTAGGCAAGAATACTGGAGTGGATTGCCATTTCCTTCTCCAGAGGATCTTCCTGACCCAGGGATTGAACCCAGGTCTCCTGCATTACAGGCAGATTCTTTACCATCTGAGCTACAGGGACGATCACACCACATAGGGTCAAAGATAAAAATTCTTGTCCATAGAATTCGTTTTTCCAAAAGTTTCACAAGTAATTCTAACTAAACCTCTGAGAAAAGTTCTCTCATGCTGTTAAATATTTTAGTGCATAGAAAGTAAAGGAGAGTACACAGAATATTTTTATGAATCTAATGAAACATTGGTTTTATAAAAACTAAAAGAGCACAATAAAACAGATCCATATTCTAATCTCACTTATGAATACATAGGCCAAATATGTAAAATAAAATGTCAGAAAACAGAACACACTTGAATGATATATAAGAAAAGATTCATAACAAGAATTCAAGAGCAATACAATGTTAGTATATCTAGTAATAGTTTATCACCTTACCAAATCAACAGAGAAGGATATCATGTGCATAGATTCTAAAAAACCCTTTAATAAAATTTAACTTTCATTATTGTGTTAAAAAAAAAATCCTTCCATGCACTAAAATATGACTATAATGGCTTCTACGGTCACTTCCTTAGAAGTTTACAAACCAAAACCCAATGTCTGAATGGTAAAATACTAGGCAAAGTGCAACAGAGGTAAAGGTGTTCACTATTCCTACTTTTATCAAAACTTGTTCTTGGGGGGAATCCCCTGGAGGTCCAGTGGTTAAGGCTCCATAATTCATTGCAGGGAGCACAGGTTCGATTCCTAGCCAGGGAACTAAAATTAAGCAAGCTGTATGGCACAGCCAAAAAAAAAAAAAAGTTCTGGAAATACTAGTCAAGACAATTCAAAATGAGAAAAAAGAAGTAATAGTATAAACAAATTAGATAGAATACTTAGAAAGCAAAGAGAAGCAATCAAAAACTATGACATGCAATAAAACATTAAGTGCATTGACTATTACAAATTTAATACTTAGTCAAATTTTTATGCATAATGAAAACAATCAGTATAAAAATTTAAAGGTGAGAAATTATTCTGTTCAAAATAGCACCAAAAACTAATAAATACGTATAGGAAATAAACTTAACAAATAGGCATGATCTAAAGAAAAGACAGTAATAGCAGTTATGAAACCTATGAAAATTTGAATAAATAGAACAACATTGCCTGGTTGGCTTATCTTTTTTATGTTATTGTAAGTATATTAGTTATTTCTAAAATTATATATATGTTTAATAGGTTCCTTATTTTTTTACCCAATTTTTTCCTGCATTCAAGAAAAGATGAGTAAGTTTCATTACTAGAAAAATCTCGCAAAAACATTTTTTAATTCAAAAATTTTTATATTAAAATATTTTTAATAACTAAGGGGAATAGAATAGATCTATCAAAATTAAAACATATTATAAAGTTAGAACCATTAAAATACTTTGTTTTGATCAATGAATGGACTTAGAGATTAATAAAGCAAAATGGAGACCACAAACCATGTAAGAATTTAATATAATCTAGGAAACATTTCCAATGTGTGAAGGAAAAAATGTGTTATTTAATAAACAGTTCACCATATGGGGAAAAAGTTGTATTCTCTCTTTATTTCTTGATCCAAAATTGAGTTACAAAAATCAAACAGTTGAGCATATGTAAATAATTCATAAAAATAATAAAAAAACATAGAGCAATTTTGTAAAATATATAATTTTAGGGTAGAAAAGATATTTTATAAAGCTATCAGAAACTACAAGCAGTAATAGTATAGATTGGAAAAGTCAGACTTATTTTAAATATTAGTTTTCTTAATCTTTATTAAAAATTCATTAAATAATAATTTTAAAAGACTAACAACTGTGCTCTGTTTCTGTGAGGGGGCTATCTGCATAAATTATAAGGAATTCTTTGGAATGGGAGATGTGTTTCTCCATGTTTTGTCATTTATTTATAGCAGAATTGACCCATAGACAATTCTATAATTTGGGTTACAATTCAAAGCTATTTTTTAAATTAATTTACTTCAGTTTTGGCCATTTGATTAAATAGATATTTTTCTGCCCAAATGGCTTTTAAGTAGATGAAAAAAGGGGCAACCACATTCATAATTAAGAAAATCAAAATAAAATAACAAATGCAATTTAATTTTTCACCTGTCACATTGGCAAAGATTAAAATATCAGATACTTTTTGAGTTGATAAGACAGTTGGGAAATAGAAACCTGCACTGTAGCTCTAAGTGAAAATTTTATCATCCCATTGAAAGACAATTTGTTAATATTTATTAAATTAAAATGTACACATCTTTTGTCCTAGAAATTTTACTTTTAAAAATGTATTCCAAAACACACTTGCACATATTTTCAAGCATGTATAAGGATATTTGTTGCAACATTTTTAACTAAAAACAAACTAGCTAAACAGAAAAAGCCAACCAAACAAAAAAAGGAGAATAATCTTTCAATTTAAAAATATAAAGTAAATAACTTATAGGTTATCCATCTAATAGAATGTAATATATGATTAAATAAATGAGGTAGATTTATATATACTGAATTAAGTAATTATTAAGGAGAAAAAAAAGATGCAGAACAATGTATACAGTTCAAATGTATTAAAAAAAAAAGGATTTTATGTACTATACACACACACACACACACACACATATATACATGCAAAAGAAACTGATTGCCTCAAGGAAAGTTACTTGAGAAACTAAAACAGAGGTTCAGGGTTGGGCAGGATAATTTTTGCTGAATTTCATTCTGTATGTTTGAAAAGTTTGAAGTGTTTGTGAATTATTTGTATGATTAAAAAGTGAAGTAACAAAAACAAAAGCCAAATAACAGATGAATTATCCTTAGTTATTTAGAACTTCTATTACTGATTGGCCAGTAATAAGTAAGAGAATTATTTAAGCGGTCTGCACAGGGCACGAGTCTTGCATTTTCAGCGCATATCCAGGCTCACTTATTGAGGTTGACTTGGTCAGGTCAGAGTCGCAGAAGACTACATAAGTGAACACATTATTATTCTTCAAAACAAATGCTAAATATAGATACCTGAATTCATACTTCCTGAGAAGAATGATTGCTTGATATTCAAACCCCTAGTTATTTCCTTTACAGTGGCAACTGTTATTGAATTAAATTATGCTCCCCCCACCCAAAAGATATGCTCAGTTTTTAACTCTTGGGTCCTGTGAATGTGACCTAATTTAGAAATAGGGTCTTTGCAGATGTAATCAAGTGAAGATGAGGTCATTAGAGTGGGGTCCTAACCCAATGATTGGTGCCCTTGTAAGGAAAGAGAAATCTGGACACAGACATACACAGAAGGAAGATGGTCATGTGAGGATGGAGACAGAACTTGGAGTTAGGCCGCCACAAACCAGGGTGTGTGGAGCATTGCTGGCAACCACAAGAAGCTGGAGGAGACAGGAAGGATTCTTCCCCGGAGCCTCCAGAGGGAGCAAAGCCCTGGTGACATCTTGATTTCAGACTTCTAACCTCCAAAGCTGTGAGAGAATATATTTCAGTTGTTGTAAGCCATCTAGTTTGAAATAATTCGTTATGGCAGTCTTTGGAAACTAATACAGCAACCTTTACATTTCTCTCTTTTTCTCCCTCTCTTCTAATATGTGTATATAAACTGAAACAGTCATACACATTTCTTCTCAATAATTCCTCCTCTGTTTTCACCCTGATGTGCTCTTGGGTAAAATATTATAAGATGAATCACTCCTGAGCAGATCTTATGTCTTTATAAAAATAGTATTATTATTGTATCCAATGAAAACAAAAAAATAAAATAAAACTTGCCTATATGTGATAAAAAATTTGTAAAACAATAGTAACCTTTGAAAAATAAAAATTATTTCAAATATCATAAGGACAGAAATTAAATAAAAACATTAATATACAAAGGGTTTTAACAAATCATCAGGTATATATCTGACTTATAAAATATAACAATATTCATGATTTTGACCTAAATTAAAGTGATAAATTTATTAAAGCATAACTAACATTTTTTTTTCTTTTCTTACAATTGAGGAGCACTTTTCAAGAATAATTAGGATGATTTCAGATCTCAAAATAATTCCATGTGGGGAAGTTGAGTTGGTGCTTTTTCTTAGATAAATTTTCTGCTGTTGCTAAGTCGCTTCAGTCGTGACTGACTCTGTGCGACCCCCAGAGACAGCAGCCCACCAGGCTCCCCCGTCTCTGGGATTCTCCAGGCAAGAACACTGGAGTGGGTTGCCATTTCCTAGACAAATTTTCTAGCCACATATAAATATAAAAATCATTTGATTGTCCTTAGTCAGACAGTGATGAAATAATTTTCCAATGGGGCTATTCCATTAGCAAAAAAAATGACAGGCAGCTCAAATCTCAGTGCTACTACTGACTAAAACTGTGTGACTTTGGACAAGTTACTGATAACCTTTTAACCATCATTTTTGTCATTTTCAAAACACTGCTAATAGCTACTTCTTTTGTGCACATTAACTCACCTTATTCATCTACTGTATTAATTTTGATAACCTTACAATAGAAAATTCACCTATCTTCTCAAAGATATAACTAACTGCTTTATAAAACACAAAAATTCCCTTATAGTCATTTTGGGAGAGAGTTTTCACCCATTTTTTTCTTTTCCATTTAAATTGTTTTACTTGAACCTTGCTGTTACAAAACCTCCCTTTATTAACAGAGTCAAAATCAGCTAAATTCCTTTTTGAGAATAAGAACAAAAGAATCAAGTTTTAAAGATCTTGTTTCAAGTTACTCCAAAATAGAACACAGAACATACAGATATAAATGACATCAGACCATTGAGACAAAGGGGACAAACGACTGCAGCGCTCAGATCCTTAGAACTGTTTACTTGAATCAGATACTTGGAAGGCCACTCCTGCTGCCTGCGCCTGAGGTAGCAAGTAGGATATTATGGGGGGTGGGCAAGGGGCGTGAGGAGGGTGAAAGGCAATGGACTAGCAAAATCCTGGAAAAACAGATCCACAAAGACAAGGAAGGTCTGGCATCTTGTGTATATTAGATCATGTACATAGTGGGTGCACAATAATTATTGGTTGTCTCAACAGCATTTCAAAACCAACTTTAAAGAGGATATGTTTTATTTTTCACCACATTTCAAATATTAATTGCAAGCTTGATTAGTTCATGATGGAATAGAGAGCTGCTTCAAATCAACCAGGCACTGCTCATTGGAGATTTGCACGAGTGATTAAAAGCATTCAATCCCTATGCAGAAGCAGATGCTAAGAAACATTTCAGTGCTTTTTGTATATTCCTGAAACAGGGAACTCAAAAGGGATCTGGAGCAGAATGGTCGCTGATAATACCTCTTAAAAAAAACAAAAAAGAAAGAGAAAGAGAAAGGGAGGGAGAGAGAAGTGGGGGAGAGAGTGAGAAAGAAAGAAGGAAGGAAGGGACGGTGGGAGGGAGAGAGAAAAGAGGGAAGGAAGAAAGAGAAAGAAGGAAAAATAAAGAAAAAGACCAAATTATCAATACTTCTTGAATTTTGGCAATAATTGTAAGTCAAACATATTTTGGAAGATTAGACTATCAAGGCCATTTTTAATACCCACCACAACACAATTCAATGAGTTATTGAGTCACTGCTCCATCTGAAGAACCTAGAAGTTTCCCTCTGTGTCTTCCCCAAATAAGAACCTTCTGCATCCACTCCAGGGACAGATTTCATTTCACTCCTCCTGTTTCACACACACTCAGCTCACAAATCCCACATGCACGTGTAGGGAGGAATTAAAAGGAAGACAGGGTGAAGTATTTTATGACCCTCCCATGGACGCACTCTTACATACCCAGCCCATTGGAAACACATGCTGGCCAGCTGCGCTGGGCTCTTGCCCCCAGGGTAGGTGTTAACACACAACGCAGGAACTCGGTGTGGACCCGCAGCAGTTGTAAACATGTGGAAATGGCCCAGAAGCAGAGAAGGGTTCAGGCACTCACCCTCCCGCACACAAAGCAAAGTTTTGGTACATAAGAAACTCAAAAGAACTCCCCAAAGGAGTACTGCTCTTCTTACATCATCGCAGTTCTCCACTCAGGCTTGGAAAAGCCTTGTTCTCTCTAGTTTTGGGCTATAGCTTCCATTTCCCTCCAGGAAGCAACTCAGCACATCTTAAATTTTGTTTCCGCATTTCCTTGACTGGTTTGGGATTCCAGATGTAGAGAAGTCGGTTGGGAGTTGGGAGTGGGGGCAGGGAGGAGGAGGAGGGGCCTTTTCTGCATAGGACAGGAATACTATGTGGATTTGTGGCCAGGACTGAAGGGGCGCCACACACTGCTTCCGGACATATTTTTTCCTTCATTCTCTCCTGTGAGTTGCCCTGGGAACATGGACCAATGAGCTCTAGCAGAAAAGCCAATAAAATTGGAAGGAGGGGAGGAGCAAGAGAAGAGCATTGAGCTCCTTAAGCACATGAATTTTTTCACTTTGATGTATTTATTAGGGTATTTTTGAGAAGGGATCAATTCCTCTTCTTATGTGAATTTATCTCCGTGGATGTAAAAAAAAAGAATCAATAAGAAATTGGTAGCTCAGTCTGAAGAGCCTGGCGGCTTGGAGTTTTTCTGTGAATCTATGCCCATTTCTATGCCTCCCACCATCATTTTGCCTTTGTATGTGCTCCCTTCTGTGCAGCTTATTTTAGAACCATACCCCTTTCCTTGGGCCCTGGTCTGAGTATCCAATCTGAGCTGATGCTGCAGGTCCCACACTGCTCCTGCTTGGCCCTCAAGATCTAGAACCCTTAAGCATAGACCAGTGGCCAAAACCCAAGTTTGGCACTGAGAGAACTTTGGACAAGAAGGCGGGCCATCCACATGACAGTTTCTAAGTATTTGTGTCTGTATTCCCACAGCAGCATCTGCAATTGAGGTAAGTCAATTTTGGCCTGACCAGTTGTCTTTTTCCTAGGAATACTAATAGCTGGATCTGCTCCCCTTAGCCTTTATTTCATTGCACTTTCTGTTCTGTCTTCGAACCCAGAATTTTGGATGCCTAGACCGGCATCTGCTGTTACGATTCAAAATGCAGTTCCTCACCCAAGTAACTGTTCTGTACTAGCGGACCTGACATTTTTCCCCCTGAAATGTTCTTCTGTAAGTAATTAAAAACAAACAAACAAACGACAACAACAACAAAAAACACTTCAAAAAGTGTTTGAAGAACAAGCACTGGGATGAAAAATACCATTTCTTAAAGATTTCATCAAGATTTATAGATCCCAAAGAGTTTATCCATGAAAGCATGGACCTTATAAATTGTATTTAGCAAATCAATTTTGAGAATGGTTACATCTGTTTCTGGGGAAAAAAAGTGAGAAACAGATGTGGAAGCAGGGTGAAACTGAGACAGGAAGCTTGTCAAAAGTGAAAACTGAGCAAGAGAGCTGAACCCAGAAATCAGAGCAACAAAAGGGAGATAAATCCAGAGGACCTGTTGATAAAGCCATGTAGTCATCTGAGAGTTGCATTTAGTCCAAAGAGATAAGAATGTTGTCAATGGACATGATTTTAGCAGATGCTAAGCAGATCTCATTAAAGTCTTTTAAGTTCATCATGAATGAGTAATAAAAGAGAAAATTTAATTTGGGCCTCTAAAGACAGATGTTTTACATAAGGAACTGTGTTATATTAGCACAGCCTCCAAAGGTTAATCTTCCTGGTAGTCATTGCCCAAAGAAAATTTGAAGATAGTCTTTCTTCTACAGAAAGATGAGGAGTATAGTGTAACTTGTCTCCCAGGGATACTTCTGCATGATTCCAGAACTTTGTCAGATGTTTGTGGAAGGACTCTCTGAAGCTGACATGTAAGAAAACACACGGGAAAGAAGCAATTCTGTGGACAAATGAGTCACATGTGTCTCCACTGAGTCACATGAAGTCTCAGGCGTCTATCCAAGTTCAGTATCCCCACGGACCACTCTAAAGCTTTTTCCTGTGTTTTTCTCAGAGATTTATGGAAAGCTATCAGAATTAGTGATTATATAAAGCTTTCTCTAGTGTCTGAAATCATGGAAGAGGCGGCACTTCCTTCCCTGCTCCAGGAGAAGAGAGAAAAAGAAGCAGAAAAAGTACACATCACTTTATTTTCTGTTTTAATTCCACACTCACAAGTGAACATGAGCATTGTTAGAGCTATTTTCCTTTAGCTATTTTGTTAGCAAACCCTTATCTCTGCCTGCTGAGAAAAAGTGTGCCAGGTTCACTTTTATGTAGAAATGTGCAACGCGACCTAAAAAAAGTCAAACATGACAGCCTTGAACAATGAAGAGGAGCAAAATATGCTCACAAAAATATAACCGCAGATCTAGAATCTGCGAACTCACTTTTTCTCTTTTTGGAGTTTAGCTGCTTTACAATGTTGTGTTAGTTTCTACTGTATGGCTGAGTGAATCAGCTATGTGTATACATATATCCTGTCTTTGTCACCAGAGTATTGAGTAGATTTCCCTGTGCCATATAGTTGGTTCTCATCATTTTTGTTGTTCAGTTGCTGTCATGTCCGATGTCTCTGACTCTTTGCTACCTCACAGACTGCAGCACGCCTGGCTTCCCCATCCTTCAGTCTCCCAGAGTTTGCTCAAATTCATGTCCATTGAGTCAGTGATGCTATCTAACCATCTCATCCTCTGTTGCCCCCTTCTTGGACAGTTTGAAAAGGTCCTCATTAATTACCAGATTTATACAGAGTAGTGTATATATGTTAACTTGGATGGAGAACTCACTTTATGATTTAAATTTTGCCTCTGGAGCAAGAAGATACCCTATTTGGGGGAAGGCGTTGTCACTGCAAGAAATCCTGGGAATGCAGATATACTTTAGGCTGATCTTTGTACCTAAACTCAAGGACATTTCTTTTAAAATTACTAGGGAAAACACAGATTAAAAAAAAAGTTAATGAAATGTGAAATAAAAACAATGTGTAGAAACAATAGGATCAAACAAAATTATTCTGATTCTAAAAAGTAAGATGTAACAAAATATTTCTTCAAATCATATTAAAAGTAGTAATTCATTAAAAAGAAGTAATAAATTTCAAATGAAGAATTTAAAAAGTCCTTAGGTTGCTTGATAATTCCATTAGTGATGAGGAAGGAACCATATGAATACATCTTAAAAAGTTTCAAATTTTAGATTTGATGAAAAGACATTAGCAAAGATGACATAAGTTCAATAACCATGAAAACAAGGACACTGGTGACAAACTAGTCAATGAATGTTATCAGTTCAAAAAGTGTTTAATCATGTCACAAAAAAATTTGAAATGCTGTGATATCTTTCACTTCCTCTATGAGTGAAACTGAATAGTTTTTCCCAAACTTGGCAACAATCTGAAAAACTTATACAGCATTAACAATCTAGTCATGAAGCTGAAATTTTTCTAAGCTACTGATGGTAAAGAAAATATGTTAAAGAAAAATGGAATTATCTCATTATTTTTTTAGGAAATAAGATTGAATTGTTCCCTGGTGCTTTCTTTTATCAGGTCCAGCAGTCCTGTTCATTTAGCTTCAGAAAAAGAAAGAGCACCTAGACACAGTCCGACACACCCCAACAAAGGCCAAGACAGCAGTTTACATCAAATAACAGAATACCATCTCAGCCTGCAGCCCCTGCCTTTGCGTCTGTTTCCTCGGGCACAAAGTCTTTCCATCTCCATGGCTAAAGACTGGCTACAGTGATGCCTCCTGGAAAGAAGAAGATATCTAACCTAGAAATAATTCTATTTCAATCACAGAATGAAAATGTTCCTTCTCCAGCTTTAATAATTTAAAATTCTCTAACTTCCCTCCACCTCAAGCAAAAGGAAAGCAAAAATGAAAAAAAAATCCTGTTGCCTTTCAAATACCAGTTTGCCCCTGGTTTGCATTCCACCTATTTTAAAGAATATCAATACAAGTAAACATTTCAGCCTGGGCTCCGGAGTTTGCTGGCAAAGGCTCTTCAGATTTCATGTTGACTGCACTCTCGGCTAAATTTTGGCTGGGTCTGCATGACTCCACGGAAGGCTTATTTCTCTTGTAGTCAGACATTTTGCATTTACCCAATAACTGGCAAATATCTGAGTCCACAGGAACAAAGCAGGACTTACAGGGGAGAGCTGTCCAAAAACAAAGCCCCTTTGAGTCACCTCAGCTGGGTCTGTGGCTCATTTTACAGGCATTTGCCCTTGGGAAAAATTCACCGTGTGTAGAGATGTTGCTGTCCCTAGGCTTTACCTTGCCTTCTATATTGAAGGAAATGCAAGATGCCTAAGGTTTATTGGGGAATGTTAGGTTCACTTTAGATATTTGCATAAATCCTGAAATTTTATTTTACATGAACTGAAAAATAAACACTAAAATTTATTTACTTTGAATTTCTAATAGAACAGTTCAGTTTGGTTGCTCAGTCGTGTCCGACTCTTTGCGACCCCATGAACCACAGCACGCCAGGCCTCCCTGTCCATCTCCAACTCCCGGAGTTCACCCAAACCCATGTCCATTGTGTTGGTGATGCCATCCAACCACCTCATCCTCTGTCGTCCCTTCTCCTCCTGCCCTCAATCTTTCCCAGCATCAGGGTCTTTTCAAATGACTCAGCTCTTCACATCAGGTGGCCAATGTATTGGAGTTTCAGCTTCAACATCAGTCCTTCCAGTGAACACCCAGGACTGATCTCCTTTAGGATGGACTGATTGGATCTCCTTGCAGTCCAAGGGACTCTCAAGAGTCTTCTTCAACACCGCAGTTCAAAAGCACCAATTCTTCGGTGCCCAGCTTTCTTTATAGCCCAACTCTCACATCCCTACAGGACGACTGGAAAAACCATATCCTTGACTAGATGGACCTTTGTTGGCAAAGTAATGTCTCTGCTTTTTAATATGCTATCTAGGTTGGTCATAACTTTCCTTTCAAGGAGCAAGTGTCTTTTAATTTCATGGCTGCAATCACCATCTGCAGTGATTTTGGAGCCCAGAAAAATAAAGTCAGCCACTGCTTCCACTCTATTTGCCATGAAGTGATGGGGCCAGATGTCACGATCTTAGTTTTCTGAATGTTGAGCTTTAAACCAACTTTTTCACTCTCCTCTTTCACTTTCATCAAGAGTCTCTTTAGTCCTTCCTCACTTTCTGCCATAAGGGTGGTGTCATCTACATATCTGAGGTTATTGATATTTTTCCCGACAATCTTGATTCCAGCTTGTGCTTCCTCCAGTCCAGCGTTTCTCATGATGTACTCTGCATATAAGTTAAATAAGCCGGGTAACAATATGCAGCCTTGACGTACTCCTTTTCCTATTTGGAACCAGTCTGTTGTTCCATGTACAGTTCTAACTGTTGCTTCCTGACCTGCATACAGGTTTCTCAAGAGACAGGTCAGGTGGTCTGGTATTCCTATCTCTTTCAGAATTTTCCACAGTTTATTGTGATCCACACAGTCAAAGGCTTTGGCATAGTCAATAAAGCACAAATAGATGTTTTTCTGGAATTCTCTTGCTTTTTTGATGATCCAGCAGATGTTGGCAATTTGATCTCTGGTTCCTCTGCCTTTTCTAAAACCAGCTTGAACATCTGTAAGTTCACGGTTCACATATTGCTGAAGCCTGGCTTGGAGAATTTTGAGCATCATTTTACTAGCATGTGAGATGAGTGCAATTGTGCGGTAGTTTGAGCATTCTTTGGCATTACCTTTCTTTGAGATTGGAATGAAAACTGACCTTTTCCAGTCCTGTGGCCACTGCTGAGTTTTCCAAATTTGCTGACATATTGAGTGCAGCACTTTCACAGCATCATCTTTGAGAATTTGAAATAGCTCAACTGGAATTCCATCGCCTCCACTAGCTTTGTTTATAGTGATGCTTCCTAAGGCCCACCTGACTTCACATTCCAGGATGTATGGCTCTAGGTGAGTGGGAGTGATTGCACCTTTGTGATTATCTGGGTCATGAAGATCTTTTTTGTACAGTTCTTCTGTGTATTCTTGCCACCTCTTCTTAATATCTTCTGCTTCTATTAGGTCCATACTATTTCTGTCTTTTATTGAGCCCATCTTTGCATGAAATGTTCCCTTGGTATATCTAATTTTCTTGAAGAGATCTCTAGTCTTTCCAATTCTATTGTTTTCCTCTATTTCTTTGCGTTGATTGCTGAGGAAGGCTTTCTTATCTCTCCTGGCTATTCTTTGGAACTCTGCATTTAAACGGATATATCTTTCCTTTCCTCTTTTGCTTTTTGCTTCTCTTTTTTTCACAGCTATTTGTAAGGCCTCCTCAGGCAGCCATTTTGCTTTTTTGCATTTCTTTTTCTTTGGGGTGGTCTTGCTCCCTGTCTCTTGTACAGTGTCATGAACCTCCGTCCATCATTCATCCATCAGGCACTCTGTCTATCATATCTAGTCCCTTAAATCTACTTCTCACTTCCACTCTATAGTCATAAGGGATTTGATTTAGGTCATACCTGAATGGTCTAGTGGTTTCCCCCACTTTCTTCAATTTAAGTCTGAATTTGGCAATAAGGAGTTCATGATCTGAGCCACAGTCAGCTCCCGCTCTTGTTTTTGCTGACTGTATAGAGCTTCTCCATCTTTGGCTGCAAAGAATATAATCAATCTGATTTTGGTGTTGACCATCTGGTGATGTCCATGTGTAGAGTCTTCTCCTTTGTTGTTGGAAGAGGGTGTTTGCTATGACCAGTGTGTTCTCTTGGCAAAACTCTGTTAGCCTTTGCTTCATTCTGTACTCCAAGGCCAGATATGCCTATTACTCCAGGTGTTTCTTGACTTCCTACTTTTGAATAAGGGGCTTCCCTGGTGGCTCAGTGGTAAAGAATTCAACTGCCAATGCAGCAGACACAGGAGACATGGGTTCAGTTCCTGGGTTGGGAAGATTCCCCTGGAGTAGGAAGTGGCAACCCACTACAGTATTCTTGCCTGGAAAATTTCATGGACAGAGGAGCCTGGTGGGTTGTGGTCCATGGGGTTGCAAAGAGTCAGATATGACTGAGCACTCATGCCAAGTATCATTGAATACACCTACTGCTGTGGCCCAGATTCAATCTCTGGGTGAAAAAAATGAGATCCCAAAAGTCACATGATATAGTCAAAGGGGAAAAAAAAGGAAAGAAGGTCCTGAGTCCAAAAATTTGACAGTAGCTGATCTAAATTGTAAATCAAACAAAGTACATCTTATAGTTAATTAAATGAAGCCTTTTAAAAGGGGTGTTTTCAATGAAGCTTCAGTATGATGCTATAAAATCATTGTGATCCTTTTGTCTTTCCCAGTTATACATAATTATTCATAGCAGTAGTAAATCCAGAATTTGAATCCAGGCAATCTGGCTTTAGAATGCATGCTTTTAGCCACTAAATCATTTTATTTGTAGAGAAACATGTAAATGTCAAGAATGCAAGCATCAAACTGAAATATAAATTGCTGCTTTCTTGGAAAACATAGAGCAAACAAAAAGGTAAGATTTAAAAGAATGAAACATTTTTGCCCATGCATCCAACCTTACTGTGGATCAAATGGGTCAATTGGGACTGCTTAATTTTTAACTCCCTGGAATTTTCCTAATCTTATTAAGCAAACTCATGAATAAAACTCTAACTGGTGACCCAAACCCTCAAAAAGAAAGTACTTCTGTTAGCAATCAAGTTTTTTTTTTCAGAAGGAGCAGTAGGGTTCTCAGAAATATTAAAATATAGTGGAGGGTCCTGGTAGAAAGCACGTTTTCCCCCCAGGGAGCTTGCTTTCACAGTGGTGGAGCATAGGTGCTTCACTGGAGAGGTTGTATTCATTTGAAGGAGTGAGAAATCTTCCAACCTGTTTCGTGAGGCTGATCTGTGCAACCGCAATGGGATAGGGGCAGACTGGTGCTCAGCCTAATCCTTCTTGACCTCTTTGGCGTTAAGCTTACAACCTAAAACAGAAGAATCCACTGCACTTAATATGTGTTAACATCTGAACATACAGGTCACTAAGTTGCTTGTCTTTTAAATGGAATTAACATATGGAAAATCATGGGTCATGAAGTGGTGTCCTCTTTCACAAAGGCAAGGCCAGAGCATTTGACACTGAAACTTCTCCTCAGATGAGTGAATTCCATGTCCCCCTTCCTCCCAGGAGGTAGTCAAAGAAGAAAAGACTTCCTGAAATCTGTATATTCTCAGGGTTATTGAGCTTTGCAAAGCAGCAAAAGAGATCCAGGATGTTATCAACTTAGTCATCAAAATAAAAACAACAAATTAAGAGTGTTGAATGTGCTAGAATGGGTGTTGAAATCGAAGGAACACTGTAGACCAAATAACAGAAACAAATGCATTCCAGTATTTAAAGAATGGTAACAGTGGCATTTTCAGCTGAATGAGGAGTGTTGGAGTTGTTACTACTTTCTTGAAAAAAATGTTCTATCTTTACCTCAAAACAATTAATAACATAAATGGGTTAGAGGCCTAAATTTATAAACAATATTTAAGTGAATATTTATATTCTTAGGATTGAGGGGCTTTTCTAGGCATGAATTCTAAAATATAACATAAAGCAAATGCTTGGTGTAATTCACTTTATTACAGAAAGAAAGAAAAGGAAGGAAGGGAAGAAAGGGAGGGAAGGAGGGGAACATTTAAGCCAAACCGAGAAAAATACTGATGTATTTTGTATTCTAGCACAGTTATAACAACATTACTCTTATTAGCAAATGCTATAAAGAGATGATTCACAAAAGAAATGAAAATAACCGGTGGATACATGAATCTTCAATCTCATTAGCAGTCAAAGAAATGCAAACTAAAATAACGAGATACCAATTTTGTTCTTTGAGATTGGCAGATATTTATTTTAATTTTAAATACATAATCTTAAATTTTGGAGAGTATAAAGAAAAGTCCACATCTTTATACTGCTGAGAGGCATATAATATTGCATGACCATTCTATAAGGAAATGTATCAATATGTATATAGAGCCTGTAAACAGAACCTACCATTTTACTGAACAAATCCACTTTCATGATTTCACCCTACGAAAATTCATTAATATGCTTACAAAGTGTTTGAAGGAAAATATTTTATCTTAAATGATCTTTCAATAGGGGAATTGGTTAAACGAATTATAATACAAAAGCATAACAGAAGACATTGTCACATATAAAAATTATAGCAAAGTTGTCTATTTTTATCATTTGAATTGATATTCAAAATATACTTTTATGTGGATAGAGAAGTTCAAAATGGTACATACTTTATGGTTGTAATTTTGGAAAAAATATATGTATAAGTCAAAAAAACACTACTCCAAAATGTTAATAGTGGTTATTTTTGAGTAACTTTTAGTGATTATTTTCTTTTGACCTAAAAATCATTTTATACCTTTTCTTGAGTAACTATGAATTACTTCTATTTCAAAACACTTCAAAGACAAAGTATAGCTCCAATAATAATTTATAAAAATAAACTTTGTTTTAAAGAAGTTTCAGATTTACAAAAAATTGTGAAGATAATCTGTGAAGTTTCCATATGCCTCACATCCATTCCCTGCGTGGTCAAAGATTAAAACAACAACAACAAAAACACTCTTCTTTTTTTTTAGTATTTGTTGGGTTTCTCCACTTATCTTCTTTATTCCCCTTTCTGTAGTCTTTGCAAGGAAATCAGTAAAGCACAACCCACCCTTGAGCGGGGGAACTGTGCTCACATCTGTGAGTGTAGAACATCTACGTAAATTATGTGGAGTTCTTCTGAATGGAAGATTTGTGTTTTCTTTTTTTTTTGTCATTTATTTATATCATTATTGACTAGAAAATTATTCTATACTTTGGGTTATAATCCAAAACTTTTTTTTCTTATTTGCTTAATTTATTTCAGTTTTGTCAGTTGGGAGGTTTTTCAGTTGGCGCTTGGTTTTCTTGACATACTACCATCCTGTGTGTGTGTGTGTGTGTGTGTGTGTGTGTGTGTGTGTGTGTGTGTGTGTATGAGCACTTTCCTACTTTCTGACACAGCAGAGTGCTCTGGGCTCCGTTGCATTTCTTACTCCAGTCCTATAATTGCCATTTCTTTAAGGAACCTGGTTCTTCTTATAGGGAATTGATATCAGAAGCCATGCAAGCCCTAGGTGTGCTTGTTGCTATTGGTATATTATTATAAGTCATCTCCTTTGGCAGAACAAGGAAATGCATGAGTGTGGTAACTCCTTTAAATACACAAATCTGTATCTCCTTATATAACCCATAGGATGAATTCATATGATGGTTCCCTAACCATTACCACTGCATGAATTATTTTAGCCTCGTCCACTTACTATAACCTCCCACTACAACCATGAGAGCCCCATCCCCAACTCCAGCCATCCGCAATCCAATTTCTATGAGAAACAATTTTATCAACTACAATGCTTATATACTGTTCTTTTGGCCTTTATTCTAACAGACTCTACCCATTTCCAGAGTTACTTAGGTCAGCATCTTTTTCTTCTTTTAAGAAGTTTTTTCCTTCTTTGTTTTTGTCTGTGCTGTCTTTGTTGCTGTTCAGGCTTTCCTATAATTGTGGTAAGTGGGGCTTACTCTCCAGTTGTGGTGCTCGGACTTTTCATGGCGGTGGCTTCTCTCTTTGTGGAGCATGGACTCTAGAGCCCTTGGTCTTCAGTAGTTGGGGCGTGTGGGCTCAGTAGTTACAGTTTCCAGGCTCTAGAGCACAGGCTCAATAGTTGTGGTGCGTGGGCTTAGTTCTGCAGCAAGTGGAATCTTCCCAGATCAAGGGTTGAACCCATGTCTCCTGCATTGGCAGGTGGATTCTTTACCACTGAGTCACCAGCGAAGCCTAGCATCTTTTTATTCCTCTGCCTTCAGTTCAGTTCCGTTCAGTTACTCAGTCGTGTCCAACTCTTTGCAACCCCATGGACTGCAGCATGACAGGCTTCCCTGCCCATCACCACCTCCGGAGCTTGCTCAAACTCATGTCCATTGAGTCAGTGATGCCATCCAACCATCTCATCCTCTGTCATCCCCTTCTCCTCCTTCCTTCAAGCTTCCCCAGAATCAAGATCTTTTCCAATGAGTCAGGTCTTAACATCAGGTGACCAAAGAATTGGATATTCAGCTCCAGCATCAGTCCTTCCAATGAATATTCAGGGCTATTTCCTTTAGGATTGACTGGTTAAATCTCCTTGTAGTCCTAGGGACTCTCAAGGGTCTTCTCCAACACAGTTCAAAAGCATCAATTCTTTGGCACTCACCTTTCTTTATGGTCCAACTCTCACATCCATACCTGACTACTGGAAAAAATCATAGCTTTGATTAGACAAACCTTCGTAGGCCTGTGCTGTGCTTTTTAATATACTGTCTAGGTTGGTCATAGCTTTTCTTCCAAGGAGCAAGCCTCTTTCAATTTCATGGCTGCAGTCACCATCTGCAGTGATTTTGGAGCCCAAGAAAATAAAGTCTGTCACCATTTCCATTGTTTCCCCATCTATTTCCAGTTTCCCCATCTATTGCTATGAAGTGATGGGACAAGATGCCATGATCTTAGTTTTTTGAATGTTGAGTTTTAAGCCAACTTTTTCACTCTCCTCTTTCACCTTCATCAAGAGGCTCTTTAGTTCCTCTTTGCTTTCTGCCATAAGGGTAATGTCATCTGCAAATCTGAGATTATTGATATTTCTCCAGCAATCTTGATTCCAGCTTGTGCTTCATCCAGTCCCACATTTCACGTGGTGTACTTTGCATATAAGTTAAATAAGCAGGGTGACGACATACAGTGTTGACGTACTCCTTTCTGCCTTCAGTGACTGTCATTAATATCTTTGTAATGCAGTTAGATTTATCTCTTACAAGCTGCATTCCACTCTGAGATTTCTCAGCCTCCTAAGTGATTTTTTAATTTGTATACGTTAAAGCTCACAATGTACTGTGAAATCTGAGTTTTGATAAGTGCAACAAATGATTTGATTACCATCTTTATACTATTGCATTTTCCAAGTTTACTCAAATTATCTGTTTCCTCTTGTTTGAGTTTTGACCAAAGAATTGACTATTTCATCTAAGTTATTTGATATATTTAAAGTTACAAATTTCCCACTTTTCACTGCTTCTGCTTTATTCCACAAATTCTGATAACCTGTATCTTCAGTTTTATTTGATTAAAAACATTTAAAAATTTATCTTGAGATTTACTTTTTGATCCATCTGTTTTTTAACTGTGTGTTTCGAGGACTTCCATGGTGGTCCAGTGTCCAAGACTCTGCTCTCAGAGCAGGGGGCCTATAGGTTTGATGCCTGGTTGGGGAACTAGATCCCATACGCTGCAACCAAGGATTCTGCATGCTGCGATGAAGAAGATCCTGTGTGCCACAACTAAGACTTGGTGCAGCCAAATAAATAAGTAAATATTTAAAACTGTGTTTTTAAATTTCCAAACATTTTGGAGTTTTCCAGTTATCTTTCTGTTATTGATTTCTATTTTAGTTCCATTTGTATGATTTCTATTCTTTTGAACTTGCTAAGCTGTATTTTATGGACCAAAGTGTAGTCCTGGCAAATATTTTAAGTGAATTTAAGGAAAATATTTATTATGACTCTGTTGGATAGAGTATTCCATAAATGTTAATTATATCAAATTGGTTGATAGTGCTTTTCAGGTCAATTATGTTATTATTGATTTTCTGCCTGTTCGACATATCAGTTACTGACAGAGGGGAGATTTAAGGCTCTAACTATAAGAGTGCATTTGTCTTTTTCTCCATTCAGTTCTATAAGTTTCTGCCTCATTTATCCTGATGTTCCCTGTTACATTTATATACATTTAGAATTGTTATGTCTTTTTGGACATTATTACTATGTAATGTTTCTTTATCATTATGTAATTTCCCTTCTTATCCCTGAAAATGTTCCTTGTTCTGAAGTCAGTTTTGTCTGGAATTAGCATAGCTACCAGAGAAGGCAATGGACCCCACTCCAGTACCCTTGCCTGGAAAATCTCATGGACAGTGGAGCCTGGTAGGCTGCAGGCCATGGGGTCACTAAGAGTCAGACACGGCTGAGCAACTTCACTTTCCCTTTTCACTTTCATGCACTGGAGAAGGAAATGGCAACTCACTCCAGTGTTCTTGCCTGGAGAATCCCAGGGACGGGGGAGCCTGGTTGGCTTCCATCTGTGGGGTCGAGCAGAGTCGGAAACGATTGATGTGACTTAGCAGCAGCAGCATAGCTACTTCAGGTTTCTTTTAATTACTGTTCGTATGGTATATATTTATTCATTCCTCTCTGAGTCATAGGGCTCCCCAGGTGGCACTAGTGATTAAGAACCTGCCTGCCAATGCAGGAGACATGAGAGACACAGGTTTGATTCCTGGATTGGGAAGATCCCCTGGAGGAGGGCATGGCAGCCCACTCCAGTATTCTTGCTTAGAGAATCCCATGGAGCCTGGCAGGCTATGGTCTGTAGAGTCTCAATGAGTTGGACACAACTGAAGCGACTTAGTAAGCACTCACGCATCTGAGTCACATCTATTCCTTTCTTTGTCTTTATTTCCCTGTGATTTGAAAGAAAGATTTCTTTCTTCTTGAAGAATACGTGTAGGGTTAAATCTCTTGCTCAGCTTGCTTGGGAGTCCATTCTCTTGCCTTTGCTGAAAAAAAAAATCAAATCAATATAATGGTTCTCACTTCAGAGTTGGAGTAAAGATTAGGTAGGAGGGAAAAGGAAGTAGAGAGTGTGTCTGCATTTGCCCACTCCACAAAGGCCAGTGTTGCTGGAGTTCCATATTCAGACACTAATGAGTCTTTGCGATTGAATAGTTTTGGCTCTGATTACCCTTTCCTTTGTGTCTGTCCAGAAAGACAGTTGGAAAGCTTGCCAACAACCACCACCACCACTCCAAAACAGGCATTTCTTTTGTAACCATTACCTGTGGTCTTCCATGTCACCATCTCTGGAAAAAAACACAAAAATAAGTATTATTTTTAGGCACATAAGAATTTGCCTTTGAAAAAGCCATTTATTAATACTCATGGTCTTATTTAGTCATAAGATGGGAGATTTTTGTTGTTGTTTCTCTCCTTCCTTCCATTTTCTTCATTTAATATCAGAAAGATTCAGAATGATTCAGATAATTGTGAAGTTAGTTCTTTTAATTATACCATTATTTCACTTTTCTTTTTTGGTGAATCTTGCAAAACAATGAGCTAATTAATATCAAATTTGTGGGATAATCAAGAGGAAGAATATAATTCTATGACAATATTTTCCATAGTTGGATTGCCTAAAATGTGAAAGGATATCTAAAACAAACATATCTATTTCTGTTCTTTCACTTTGCTCTGTTGTTACATTATAACATTTTTAAAAGAAATGTGCAATTCCTGACATTTTCAAGAGACCACCTCGCCTGCAGGTGTTGCTGTGGAGTCTCCAGTCCACTCACACTTACAAATATCCTGTGAGGTGAATGTTGCGTATTTCTCACATTTTGGTTACTGCTTTTTACAAAAGTGTCCGTAATGAGGAAATCTGGATGTTCTCTTGCAATTTCTGTGTGCGTGTGTGTATGACAGGGAAGGAAATTAGAGGTTAGATATCCCTGCCTTGAATACTTGCTCTAATGAAGTTACAACTGTGTATGTTTGGCACACATGGGAAGCATTCATGCTGAATAAGAGGCTATACAAATTATAGTTTTGCATAAATGAATAATTTCATATATGTTGATAATTCATGCACTGTCAAGTGATCCAAAGAACACTGATGCTTTCCAAGGTTTTTTTCCTCCTCTTGCTTAGAGGGATATGATTAGACCCTTTTGTTGATATGAGAGGAGAATAAAACAAATGCCCCTCCTCACACACTACCCACAGCTTGACAGACTGTAAAGTTGACCTTCAGTGTGTGCCCGCTCATGTGTCTCGGCAGACCAGCACAACACCTGCTAGGTCTTCTCCTCATGGGAAGACTGGGAAATGTTACCAGATGAAAGCATATTCTATTAAATGTGGTCTTTCGCTAATTCTACCAGATAGCATTATGGTGTGTTATTGTTCATGGTTCTGTTAGGGAACCATTGCCTGCAACCACCCACCCTAACCAGGTGTGATAATAACCACTGGCAGTTACCTCACAAGAGGTTCTGGAAAAGAACATGGAATTGACAAGTTACTGCCAGCTGGAAGAATTCAGGAAGGGCCAAAAAGAGGATAATATGTACTGCCACCCTTCCAGAAAACTTTGTGCTGGAATCCATCTTGTCTGAGAGATGTGCATGCCACCAGGAGGTATCCCGAGTCAGACCAATATGGCACAAGCAAGATGATTGACCAGAGACCAATTTATGGTAACCCTATTACCATAAATCTGAGACTGAAAGTCACATGGCAGAGCTGTTCTCCTGAGAAGTATTTCATTATATATCATCACAAAACACTGTTATTCACTTTTAGCTCATTTTTGAGGGTGCTAAGACATGGAATATTGGCTGTTGGCCACTCTTCATTTTTGTGAGCAGTGTCCCCTGAGGACACCTAAAAATATGTGGAAGTGACTTTACAGAGGTCTAGAAGACCCTGATGCTAGGAAAGATTGAGGGCAGGAGGAGAAGGGGATGACAGAGGATGAGATGGTTGGACGGCATCACCAATTCAATGGACATGGATTTGAGTGGACTCTGGGAGTTGGTGATGGACACGGAGGCCTGGCGTGCTGCGTGCGGTTCATGGGGTTGCAAGAGTCAGACACGACTGAGCAACTGAACTGAACTGAACTGAGAAGTCTCACATTAGTAAAGACAGTAATGATTGAATTATTGCTGTGAATCTGAGTTCATTCATTCCTACAGAAGGGTGAACACTGAGAAAAGGTAGGTTATACTTTTATGTTTGAGCTGCTCCTAATCATATCCTCTAATTTCAGCGCCACCTTCAATGTTCCCCATAGGCTGAGGGATATCAACCTGTGTGCATATGTTTAAATAAGGTTGCCTCTTAGTCCTGATATATATAAGCTGGAAACATGATAATGGAAAATTTTAAAAATGAATTGAAGACAGGAAGCACAAAAGATTAGGGAAGATAAGTGATCTATTTATAAAACAATATATTTTTCTTAAGTTGATCTATGTGATTTGGACTAGCCTATGATATTTTAGAATCATGGTCACTATTTTTAATATAAATTGTGCCCTGACAAGCAAGACAGCAGAGCTTTTGAAGAAGAATTTAAGCATCATTTGCAAAGTCCTTGACCCTATAAGAATTAATCAGCTAATTAATCAATTAGCTAATAGCTACTATGTATCTTTCAAGAGCCCTGTTCTGCTCTTCCATATTCCATTAAGAGATCATACAGGTTTCTCCCTTGATTTCATTTTTGTCTTTCAGCTCTGTAGTAACTTGCATGAGGCATCTATGTACAACCTGTCCAGCTATGATTGAATATCTGGTTTCAATGTTTTGCTTTTTTTTTTCCAAATTAAAAATTAAAGGCAAATTCCTGAGGATGGAAATATTGGGAAATGGCTACAAAAATAAATAGCTCCCATGGGGCAAATCTTTAAAATCATACTTTTAATTAGGGACCCAATCATTCATAGCCTCTTTCTTGCAGTCCACTAGTAAATATTATTTTTACAACCTGATTAAATACATGACTCTCATGAATGAGTCTAATTCTTCCTCAGATTTCAAGTGAGAGGGGTCTGAAGGTCGTTCTCACAGATGAAAATAGCTTCCACTTGCCCAACTTGTTGTATTGCACTATGTTGCTGCAGTGAGAGAAGGGACCAGTAACATAATAATAGCAAAGCTTTTCCCACATCCCTGGAAATCAAGACAACCCACCAGCTCTCTGCACCCAAGATGAAATTTGGCTTAAAAATTGAAATAAGAATCACTGAGGCAAATTCGTTCCCTCCCATCTGAACAGTCCTATAATTAACAAGGAGAAGAGAGATAAATACATATTCTCCCAGTTCAGCCCCCAAATTTAGGCTTTTCTCACAATTGGTTGGCTTGTGTAACTGCCAGACCACAATCTAAGAAGGGCCTCCAACCTGCCATGGAATAGTTTCGTGTATTTAAATCCATTTTTCCATAAATAACGCTTCATTTTACCAGATTTGCTCCTTGTACCCTTTCCACTGTGAATCACAGAATTGGATTTAAATATGTTTCAAGGTTTATCTTGGTGCATTTCTTATTCACAAAGCTGAAGAGCACATAAGAGGCAAAACAGAGCATTTTGGCTGAATCTCCACAACAAAAATACATAAAGGTTTATTGTAGCAACTGACTAAATAACATGGGCCAAAGACTCAAACTTTAAGTGCTAATTGTAAGTGCTTTAACATATTTTTCCCTCACTAACAATTAACACTTATTTCAGTATATCCTTCCCTGCTTTAAACATATGAATGGGCGTAACTGTTCCTTTTCAACTGGCAGCTGTAACGCCAATTTAAAAATCTAACAAGTGTTTCCAATACCACTTCCAGTCTTACCATTACCAGCTGGATCTTGAACTGGAGCTTGTGCCAAATGTTTAATTTAAATAAGGATGTCTATCAAATCTGGAGTGTTTGAACTTGGAGTGTGCATTCTCCTTTCTTATGAAAAGTCCTAAGGCCTGGGGCCCCAGCTCTTCTTGTGAAACTGCTGTCTGAAATGTGCAGTGAGATGAGATATTTGAATAGCACCCTGTCCATCATGCCGTGTGGACTCACACTCTCAGTCCTGCATTGGTATCTCTGACAGCCTACTGCTTTCCCTTTCAAGTCCAATAATATTTATTTAAGTGTTGGAACTGACTGAACAGTTGAGGCTTGGAGACCAGTTTTATTGGGATTAAATAACCAGTGAAAGGTTTCAGCAAAGGGAAAGGAAATATAAAGGGTGAAAATTATTTTACAAAGAAAAAAGCATTAATGAAAGACAGGCTTGCTTTCCAGATGATACTTTTTTTCAAACCCATTTGTAAACTACCTTTTCTGTTAGTAGTTCTTAGATTGTATTGTCTACTACTGTTGAAACCTGCAGATTTTTCAAGTTGATAGAAGTCACTTTACAGTGGACTAGTATTTGACTTATATATTTTATATAATATAATATATTACTAATAATTTATTATTTATAACAATCTATAATATATTTCATAGTTTTTATACTACAATTTTATTTTTTTTATAAAATATACTTTATAATTTTTTATACTATAATATCTCCAATATTTAAGATCTGAGAAAGTTAGGATGCTTTCTTTGATTTTTTACCTAAAAATCTATTGGGAAAGATAAGGAAAATGTTGGCTCTGATAATTGGAGATTTTGATGCTGGATGAAAAGGATAAGTCTAGCTCTGGAATCAGACTGTGTGGCCTGAAGCCTGTTTCTGTCATAGGCACTGGCTGTGTGACTCAGAACGAGTCACTACATTCCTCTTTGCTTCATGTATAACATGCATACCTACCACTAAGTATATATAAAGATCTAAAGAGTGATACATTAAAACCTTAAGTATGGCATTTGGTATTTGCTAAGTGCTTAGCGTGTGTGTGTGTTTAATTGCTAAGTCCTGTCTGACTCTTTATGACCCCATGAACTGTTGCCAGCCAGGCTCCTTTGTCCATGAGATGTCCCAGGCCAGAATACTGTAGTGGGTTGCCATTTTCCTTCTCCAGGGGATCTTCCTGACCCAGGGATGGAAACTGTACCTCCTGTGTTGCAGGTGTTGCAGGCAGATTTTTTTTACTACTGCACCACCAGGGAAGCCCAAATGCTTAATAAATACTAGCTATTTCTCTCATTATGTCAAATTATGAAACATGATGATTCTTTCACCTTGAGAGTAACCCATGCTGAACTGGTTGTACCTATAGGACTTGATATATCTGGAGATGAAGGAAGGCAAGAGAAACAAATGTATAGTCAAAATACCAAGTACTATAAACTAGAATTGAGAATGCATCTTGGGCACCAAAGTAAAAAAGCTCATTTAAGCATATATCATGATAATTAAGCTTAGTGTATCCTTTCACTAAAGATTCATTGACCTTTAGGCAAAGATGTAGGCATATTAGCTTTAAATATGTGCATGGGGGCATACATAGAAAAATAGAGAAGGAAGGCAGACTGGAAGTTTCCCAGTGTATTAATGCTGGATTTTATTTTCTATATAAAGGCATAGTACTAGATCACCAGATCTTATAGAAGCAATAAAATTTTTTCGTGTGTAATAATTCAGTGATGCAGCCATTAGCTTAGTCTATCCTGAACCAAACTGATTTTGGGCATGAGATTTTAGAAGAATTACTGAACCATTAAGAAACTAGAGACTATCAACACACAGTCAATGAAGTTGTAAGGGTGATGAAGACTATCCTCTTGTCTCCATTTTTTACTACTAACTACTCTTTTGTAGTTTTCTTCACTATTTCCTGTCTCCTCTTTATTTCTTTATTTTCAAGTCTTCCAGGAAGTTCTCAACCCTCATATGTCTATCAATTCTGTTTCAGTAATTTAATCCACACTCACAGCTTCATTAGCAATAACCACTCTCCTAAAATCTAGATATGAATTGACAAATGCCTGATAGATGCAGACCTTTCTTATGGAGTAATGGCATTTTATCTTTATCATGACTAACATCCAAATCCACTAGCTTCCCTGGCAAACCAGAGCCTTTGTCTAAATTTCCTGATTCTGCAAATGGCACAGGCTTGTTGCCTTAGGAACTAACTATAACCTTTGATTTTTAATTTTTCTATCCTTTCCCCATCCAATCCATTGTCAAACCTATAGAATTTTTCACAATATCTTCTCCCATCTCCTCCTTTCCATTTAAATGTCATCATTCTAATATAAGTCTTTATGGATACATTGGTAATAGCTTTGCCTCCTGGACAAGCTGCAAATGAGAGAGCTGATAAGACATCTGATTCAATTTTGGTCTTCTCTTAATCTATTCCCTTGTCCCCAATCTTATTATCAAACTCATACTCTTGAGGCAGTTACAGGAACTGCCACAGTCATGGTGGTTAAAATTCTGCCCTTCCTTTGCTTAAAATCTTTTATAACTTATTGCTTATCTTAGAAGTTCTAAATATTTTGCACATCACACACATGATACTGCAAGTTTACTCTAGTAATAAATTTCCATGTGTTATTAAAGGAATGGAGTGATAAATTCTTCCCTTTCTTCCCCACTCACGAAAACATAGCAAAATGCCATTCAGGGATGGGAAGGATGGAACTTCCTGTGAATCCTCTCCTAGAAAAATAACAATTTATCTGATGAAAGTTTTTCAGAAAATAAATAAAGGCATATAGCAAATGGAGAAACATTCATTCGAGAAAATCTATTAACCCTCAATTAGAACAGCAAGAATTTGTAGCATTTGAGCTATAATCCAAAACATACAGGAAAATAGGAGTAGAAAAGAATGACTTCAGCTTAATAAAGAACATCTTCAAGAATCATACAGGTAACAAACATCATGTGTAATGTGAATGAGTCAATGCTTTCCTCTAAAATCAGAAACAAGACAAGGATATTCATTTAAACTTTTCTTATTCAACATAATACTAAAATTCTGTCAAACACATCAAGATAAAAAAAAGGACATAAAAGTCTTATGGATCAGATTTAGCAAATCTCAAAGTATGTGTGCATGTGTATATAACTTCTATGTGTATATACATGTGTATGTATATATATATATGTGTGTGTGTGTGTATCTTCTAAAACCATGTATATACACCTCCTCCAACTAATAAATTAGTTGAGCAATGTCTCAAGATATATGACTTACAAAAATCAATTATATTTCTATATATTAGCAATGAGTTTACAGGCACCAACATTAAAAATACAGTTAGTAACTCAGAAGGAGAAAAACAAACATATTTGTGTATTAATGCATACATGTGGAATCTAGAAAAATGGTATAGATGATCTTGTTTGCAAAGAAGAAATAGAGACACAGACATAGAGAACAAATATATGAATACCAAAGCGGAAGGGAAGATGAGTGGGAGATTAGGACTGACACATACTCACTATTGATATTATTTATAGAATAGATAACTAATATGGATCATGGTATAGCACAGAAAATTCTACTTAATGGAGTGTGGTGTCCTAAATGAAAAGGCAAGTCCAAAAGGGAGGGGATATATGTAAATGTGCTTCACTGGTGGCTCAGCTGTAAGAAATCTTCCTGCAATGCATGGGGCAAGCAGACGCAGGTTTGATCCATGGGTCAGGAAGATCCTCTGGAGGAGGCCATGGAAACTCACTCCAGTATATTTGCCTGGAGAATCCCATGAACAGAGGAGCCTGGCTGGCTACCGTCCATAGGGTTGCAAAGAGTCAGACACTACTGGAGAGACCGAGCGTGCATGCACAGAGCTGATTCATTTTGCTGTAGAGTAAAAACTAACACAATATTGTAAAAGAACTATACACCAGTAAAGTTAATTTTTTAAAATTTGCATAAAAGTAAATAGAAGAGTTTTGGGGAAAATGAAATTAAACAATACACTGTTATTTACAGTCATTCAAAAAATAATGGAATAAAGTGCAAACATAACAATACATGTACAGATATTGTAGCTGAAAACTGCAGAATACTAATGAAAGAAATCAAAGATCTAAATAGATCTCATCTGACCACATTCATGCTTGTGTTCATGGACTGGAAAAACTCAACCAAATAATGGCGAACGATGCAGAGAAACTTGGTTATTTGTACATTGCTTATGGGAACGTAAAATGGAATAGTCCCTCTAAAGAATATTGCCGCTTTTAAAAAAACCAAACTTGCAACTACCTATGACTCAGCAATTCCACTCCTTGCCTTTTATCTCAGAGAAATGAAAATTTATGGTCACACAAAAACTTGTACATGAATGTTTATAACAGCTTTATTCATTATAGCTCCAAACTGGTGACAACCTGAAACTCTTTTAGTGGGTAAATGATTAAAGTGTAGCATATTTCTACCATAGAATTGTATATACCAATAAAAAGAAATAGACTATAATATACAACAACCCGGATTATTCTTCAGAGAATTATGACGAGTGAAAAAAAAAGCCAATCCCAAAAGGTTATGTACTGTATGATACCATTTCCATAACATCCTTGAAATGATAAAGTTATTGGAATGGAGAACAGATTTGTGTTTGCCAGGGTTGTTAAGAAAGAGTCAGGGGTGAAAGGAAGTGGGTATGAGTGCAAAAGGACACCATGAAGGATCCTTCTGGTGATAGAAGTGTTCTATTTGACTATTAATGTCAATAACCTTGTTGAGATATCACATTGTAGTTTTGAGAGATGTTACTGTTGGCTGAACCTGTGTAAACGAAACATAGGATCTCTACATTATTTACTACAGCTGCATATGAATCTATGATTATTTCAGAATAAGAAGTCTGTTATTATTATTATTTATTTTGGCCCCACTGGGTCTTAGCTGTGGCATGCAGGGGCTTATCTCTAGTTGCGGCATGGGGCCTTCTTGTTGCAGTGCATGGGCTTCGCTTGATGTGGAGCATGAGGGTCTAGAGTGTAAGCGTTTCCATAGTTGTGCTATTGGGACTCTAGTTGTGGCACACAGGTTTAGTTGCCCCAAGGCATGAGTGATCCTAGTTTCCCAACCAGGGATTGAACCTGTGTCCCCTGCATTCTTAAACACAACTACAAAGGAAGCCTCAGAATGAGAAGTGTATTAAAAAATATTTCACCTAATCCAGGTAGGGCTTTCTTGCTGGCTCAGACAGTAAAGAATCTGCCTGCACTGTGGGAGACCTGGGTTTGATCCCTGGGTCAGGAAGATTCCCTAGAGAAGGAAACAGCAATCCGCTCCAGTATTCTTGCCTGGAGAATTTCATGGACAGAGGAGCCTGGCAGGCTATAGTCCACGTGGTCGCAGTCGGACAAGACTGAGTAACTAACACTTAATCCAGGTACGTAACCAGGGGCCTGTAAACCATGAATAAAATTACAACTTTCATTCGTTAGGAACTGTAATCATTAAAACTGAGAAAGAATTGTAAAAAGAATTGGCAGTTGAAATGAAAATGAATAAAATGTCTTATAGTCAAAGATAAAGTAACACAACTTTTTTTTTCTTTGTTACTTGCTTGCTGTATGTGCATGTGTTATTTGTATGTATGACCTCATGTGTATGTTTGAGTGTGCTGTATGAATTTCTTCCAACACCAACAAAAAATTAAGGAATAGAGGAGAAAAAATACAAAGTTAGAAAATAAGCTTGAAATTGTCACCTCTTGAAGACTAAGGCACTCATTCTTTGAGTAGCTAGGAATGTAGGTTGATTGCTCCCAGCTGTGTCCCCTCACTGAGCATTCTCTTTGACCTAAGGAAGATGCTTCTTCCAAGGTTATGCCTGGGTAAGCCCACATCCAGTAACTAGCTGATGCCTGGATTCAGGACAACTCTGAGACGGTAGCCCAGCATGAAGTGCCCATCTTTTCCCAGGGAATCCAAACTAAAACAACTGATGCCAGATCTGCTCCAAGAAAGCCAACTGTAAAATGGGCTTTGAGGTCTCCATCACCTACCAGTTGACTGACAGTAAAAACTCCATCACTGATAGCCCTTTGCCTTCTATCATGATGCAATTGTGAGCTGGAATGTGATACTGATGGAAGGAAATGGACTGAATGGTCCAATATCTAAGGATTATATGAGGTAGAGAAGTACTAATTGTATGTATTAAGGAATTAAATTATAGTTGCTGAGTGCTATCAATTAATTGGAGAAAGATAATGACAGGTTGAGAATGATTAATCAAAATTTAAGCAAAAGTGTGAAAGACCAAAGGCCTCTTGGACAGCAGAGACAGCATATCCTCTTGTAGCCAAAGGATAAAAAACGATTATGAAAAGCTTCAGTATTTAATTACTTAGATGGTATGTAGAACTCTAAAGAAGGCTGTCTTTTCAAACCCAAGCATTACTATAAGTCAAGTCCTGATTAGGAAGGAATAGAATTCTGAGACTTGAACTGGGAAGATCTGAGTTTGATGCACACCAAAATAATGAAATCTTATTTCTCTGGGCACTTAAAGGCTCCTAGTTAGAACTGACCTATTCTTTCTCCTTATAGACTGGCAAGAGATGTGTGTGTTCAGTTGCTCAGTCATGTCCGCCTCTTTGTGGCCCTTTGGACTATAGGACACCAGGCTCCTCTGTCCATGGAATTTTTAAGGCAAGAATACTGGAGCAGGTTGCCATTTCCTACTCCAGGGGATCTTCCCAGCTCAGGGATCAAACTCAGGTCTCTTGCATCTCCTGTATTGGTAGGTGGATTCTTTACCACTGTGCCACCTGGGAAGCCTGGCAAAGAGGGTATCAACGTGCTTTAGGAACTCGGTTATGGTGGTCTCCACAGTCATATTCCAGGACTGACTATTGGAGATGCTGTTACAGGCCTGGGTTCTCCAGTAGCATTGAGATGATTAAAACACAAATAACTGAGAACAGCTGGTTCCATCTAATACTTAACTATCAGAAGATAAGTGTCACAGTTATAATAAATGGCAAGTTCACAAAGTATGGAGATGGTTCATAAAACACTGTGCTTCAAGTGGCAAAATAGATGGGTCACCAACAAGGATGTTGTTTAAACAATCTGTAATTGTTTAGGCAGTTAGAATCAAAGATGAAGGATCAGGAGGCTGAGCCCAGTCTCCCCAAGCAAAAGTCACAGACCCCTGCTTAGTTTCCAGACCTTAGCCAATTATAATATCTGAACTCCATTGAGAGAGGGAGGCTCAGTATAAATGAAGAAGGATCTTGAATGTTAGGGCAAGTATAGATGGAAAGGATTTCCCAGTTTGTACAAAGGAGCTTATAGCTATTTACTCCGATAACTACTTACTGGGAAAGGGAAATATTCAAACATTTTGAAGACAGTTGAACTCAATACCCAAGTAGACACTGATATTCAAGAAACTACAGTTCATCCTGGCCCCTCTGTTAGAGTGGGGTCCTGAAACAGCCAGATAATAAATGGAGCCCTGGCACCAGATTTATAAAAAGTAAACCTACTTGGTCTATAAAATTACCTGGTAGACATTTCCTTTGTTCCAAAGTGTTTAATTAGAAATAACATTCTGATGGGCCCTCCCTGGTGATTCAGTGGCTGAGAATCTGCCTTGCTGTGTAGGGGGTGTGGATTTTATCCCTGGTTGGGGAACTAACACCCCACATGCTTCAGGGCAACTAAGCCTGTGTGCTGCAGCTACAGCACTGATGCAGCTAAGACAGCTAAGACCTGCCCCATCCAAGAGTGAAATAAAATAAATATTTTTTAAAAGAAATAACATATTGGTAATGGCAAAACCCGCATGTTGGCCCATAAGTTGAAGAGCTATTAAAGTGCGGAAGACAAAGTGGAAGTCCTGAAACTAACCCCATCCCAACCAAGATATCAAATCCAAAACAATATTATATCCCAAGGACATGACAAAGATGAATGCCACCTATAAAATACGTAAAGTATGCAGACATGATGGTCACCATAATTCCTTGATATAATCCAGCATTCTGGCCTCTGCAGAAACCAGTTGGATCCTGGAGATTACTATAGACACTTAGACAAATAGCAGCCCCATTTAAAGCTGATGTGCCAGATGTGGAACCATTGCTAAAACAGAGTAAAATGGCTTTAGGAGCATTATATGTGGTCATTGACTTAGTAAATACATTCTTCCATCCATATCAGCAGAGGATTAGAAGCAATTTATAGGAACACATTTAGACATAACATTATAATGTCATTTTGGTCCACACCATTTCAATCACCCAAAATGGGCATGAAATGACAGGCACCTGGAGGCCTTGATAAGATCTATGATACTCCAGTAGGAGATAATCCCTAATATTCAGTGAAGATTTTAAGAGTTCAGATTTTAAGAGTCTGGGACATGCTAGAATATTCTGTCCAAAGTAAAGGACTATGTGATGCATCTTACAACACCCAATAAAAAGGAAAAACACACAAGACAACGACATAACACAGTATCTGTGGTTGGGAACACTGCCGCGGCCTACTTAGAGAGTGACACGAGGGATGTCCGGAATTCAGTGGGTAGTAGACCCAGAGAGAGAAAGGCTCTGCCTCTGGGTTGTAAACAGCCCTATCACTTGTTTCCTATAAACAGGCAGGTGTTCATATGAGATAACATGCTGTGTGAGGTTTATGGCAAGCAACCCAAAGGTTCTGGAAGAAGGCCATGCCATCTGATGCCCAGAACTATATACCATTTAAAAATCCATTCTTGATGTGTTATTAGGTCCAGGTATTATTGGGTCATGAGACATCAACGGAACATATTGCCAGAACCATATATCATGAGTTGGCTTTTGCCAGATTCACCAAGTCATAAAAGGTGGGCCCTGCAGCATTTCAAGATAGAAATGGTGCATCCATGATTAGCAGGAGCAGGACCAAAAGGCCTGCATAAGTTGTATCAGCAGGTGGTACAGCCCCAAGTCATCTACCCCCATTGCACTGGTTCTTCAGCATCAGATGCCCCATTCGTACAAGGAGTCCCATAGGAGTAGCTGACAGAGGAGGAAAGTGGTAGTTTGGTTTAGAGATGGTTCAACTCAGTGTGTGCAAGCTGAAAATGAACTGCTTCTAATCCGCAGTGCCACTGAAGGATGACATTGAAAGATCAATGAGAGAAGTCCGCATGATAAACAGCTTTCAGTGGGGGGTTTTTCCTGATTTTACATGGAAAAAGAAGTGGCCCAAGCTAAGAAAATATATGGCTCATTGGCTGAGGTCCTTGAAGAAGAAAGATTAAAAAACTGGAGACAAGCAGGTATTGGGTAGGATCATTTAGATGAACTTATGGGAGTGGGCATGAAGTGTGAGTATCTTTAGAGCTCTTATTAACACCTACCAAAAAGCATCCACCAAAGAAGGGGCCCTGGACCACAAAGTGGACTGTCTCTACCCTCTGCCTGCAACAGTGAGCTTGTGAGTGGGTAGCCACAGGAGCAGACATGGAGGCTGCACAGAAGGCCAATGGCATGGACTCCCACTCAGTAGAGCTCACAAAGGCTTTGCTTCTGTCTAATGTTCAACTTGTCAGCAACAGAGGCCACTGCTAAACCTTGGTCATGGCACCATCCATCAAGAACAATCAGCTGCTTGGTGGCAGGTTGATGACACTGAACTCCTTTCATTCTGCCAGAAGGCAGCAATTTATCTTTACTGAGATGATCACATATTTGCCCTTCCTGCCCCACAAGAGCTTAGCCAGCATCATTATCTGAGGGCTTGGAGATTGTTTGAGCTACCAACATAGGTTCTCATATAATATTGCCTCAAAAGAAAAGACCCACAAAGCAGTAAAGAGGTACAGAAGTGGACACTGACTATGCAATCCACTGGTCCTATCACAGGCTGCATCATTCAGAAGTTGTCAGCATGATTAAAGTATGAAAACATCTTTTGAAGATGCACTTAAAATGCCAATTTGAAGATGATACTTTGAATGATATAATGTCTTTCAGGACAGGATTTTTACCCCAAATCAGTGATGATTTTATGATGCTGGGCCCCTAACAGGTAGAAAATATGGGTCTGGGAACCTAGAGCCACAAGTATGAGAGAGCCTGCTTGTCATCATTCACTTCTACCCATGTGAGGGTTGGTGTTTCCTGCCCCAAATCCTTAGTCTCCTGTGGATCTACAGTTCCTTGTTCCCAGGTGGGAAATGCTTCCATCATGCCATACTTTTATTACAAAGGGAGAAATCACAATTAGGTGAATGTTTCAGTATCTTTAAATGACTGCTCAAGGCTACTTCATCCATTAATGAATCTATCTGATTCTCCCTCCAGGTCCCCAAATGTAAAATAACCATTAACCATAGTGAATATTGGGCTTCCCTGGTGAGTCAGATGGTAAAGAATCTGCCTGCAATGTGGGAAACCTAGGTTTGATCCCTGGGTTGGGAAGAAGCCCTGGAGGAGGGCATCACGACCTACTCCAATATTCTTGCCTGCAGAATCCCCATGGACAGAGGGACCTGGTGGGCTATTGTCCACAGGGTTGCAAAGAGTTGGACACGACTGACCCAGTAAGCACATTGAGAATATTGAGAAAAATTCTGAAAAATTATTCACTATAGAACCCAATTTCTAGGGAAGTTCCTAGCATATCATAGATTCTCAGTGCTTGATGAATGAATGGATAAATGAATGACTCATTGGCAGCAAACATGAAGCAACTGAAATACACAATGATAGAATTGTGTAATATAGTCTTTTGGAAACTTGAACTTGTACTAGAACTAAAAAACACGAGTTGCTACTTCATGATTATGAAAAATAGCTACTTCAGTAATAAAAGCCAGTGTTACAATTGAACTTTTGGTTGAAAAATGCTGAATCCATTAAATATTCTCATAGCATGTCATAAAAAGAAAATAAAGAAATGAGATAGACGCTAAGGGTATAGCTGTAATAAATTCACATTTGATGATATTATATGATGTAAGGACAAAAAAAGTAGAAACCCTCATTATATACTAGGTATGGGACCATAACTTGGATTTCAGTCAACACACTGTTCTTGATTTAAAAATTGTGAAGTGTGTAATTTTTTTTGTAGTACTTCAGTCAAGTTTTACCATGTTTTCCTTCTAAAAGATAATATAAAGTAAATATTATTTACTATGACTATCAAGATCTTTAACTGAGATTCTAAATCTTGCTTATTTCTGGCAGAAAAAAATAAAATGGTAAAATTTTTATTTATAAAAATTTATTCCATTATGTGTGAAAGACATCCTACTACACTGTCTATTAGTGTTTACTTATTTCTTTAATAAATATTGAAGTAGCACTTACTAAATACCAAGCAATGTTCTAAGCACTTTGCCAAGATGAATTCATGTAATTCTCATAGCATTTGGTGCTTATTATCTCCACTTCACAGAGAGAGAACTGGAAATGCAGAGAGATGGAGTGCCCAAGGTCAAAAGGCAGTAAGTGGGGCTGGGGTTTGAACCAAGACAGTCTCCTGAGGCCATGCTCTTTGAGGCCATGCTCTTTAAGTCCACGTTGTGTTTCCTCTCTAAGTATTTGATCCCAAGGTAAACAGGAATGAATTATACAAATAATTAAGTGGTCGATAACTTCCTGTTGTTTTCCCTCCTAAGCATCCATTATTTTAACTAGTTCTGTCAATGAGTTCAATAGGAGGTCCGCTTCTAGTCCCTGGATGAATATATACCTGCTGGCGGGAAGACAGAAGGCATTGTAGGAGGGTGAGAGAGAGAAGAAAATTAGGAACTCCTCTGCACTGTACATTTTCGATCCATATGCATACCACATTCTTAACAGAAAATAGCAAGAAATAGCCCCGTTCAGCAAGCATATACCTGCCTGGTACTGTGCTCACCCTTTAGATTCACGTTCATTATCTCTTTAGTCTCACATAAATTCTACACGGTAAGGGCTATTATTCCCCCTATTTGATAAACAAGACAACTGGGGCTCTGAGAGCATAAGCAACTCCCTGTAGTCACCGAGGTGTGTGTAACTTCAAAGCTATGTCTGCTCATGGTGGCTGCCACTTACACCACTGAGAAAATTGATCTGACTGATGTGCTTTTTGTAACTGTCTCTTTGCGGCTCAGCTCAACTTTTGTTGGAGTCATGCTTTGGTTTTGGTTTCCCTTTTGCTCTGTGGCTTTGGTGCATTCCCTAAACATGCCCTATTTATTCTATCCATATGGCCGTTTTTGACACCACACAGTTTGCTATCTTAGAAGATGGCTCATGTTTGTTTTTTCAGTTTAGTCTGACATATCAGGGCTCTGATAGCCACTGCTTTGTCGTCCAGGTCAGGGAATAATCCAGGAGCCTTGGGGAAAATAGATTCTCACCACTGGCCTCTATGGCTTTGGCTACTTCCTACATGATGAGGATATAGGGCTGGATTTGATAATGTAGAGTTTTCCATGTGTTCTCTCATTGTTTATGCCACATCTGCCTCTTGGAATTTGTGTCATTGAATCACTGTAATTACAGCCATTGGATAATTCCCTCCCTTTTGCAAGACATCCTCGACTGTGAGTCATCAGAGAAAAACAACCTTACATCCTTGGGGTACCATCAGGCGGCCAAGTCCACTGTTCATTTAGACGTGGTTATCAGCCACATCCAAAGACATGGCTTCTGTTCCCACTCACTGGACCGAATGTGAGACTTAAGTAGCTCTCTAACTGAAAAGCCACAAATGATAGGAATATCTTTGTCAACACGAAAGCCAGAATTTGGACCCAGAATCTTGCTTTAAGATGTTTACAGAATAATCCATGAAGCTGTCCCTCAAAAGGAGGGGCGGGAGTGAACCAAGGGGAACCTTCCTGTACTTTTTCTGCTTTCTCATCCTCCAACCTGGGCAAAGAAGTAACTCCCTACCACCTAGTGAAATGATGAAATGTTGTAAGGCAAATATCTGATTTAATATGTGAGAAGAGTTCTCGAAAGAGTGAAAATGAAACAGAAGAGTACCCTAAAGGTGACAAAATTCTGTGTGTCTTCAGCTCCTCCTATTTCTCTGCTGCTCCTTCATCACGTTGCTGCCTCGTCACCGGGCCTGGAGGGAGAGCTTCGCTTTGCCAGCGGACAGCCCCTCTGGTGTTTCCAACACTGCATTAGCGACGGGAAAGGACCCGTGCCTTACGGTTTTCCTCCCTGACTCATGCTCTGGGTGTTTAGTGACTGAAGAGAAAGTCGCTCAGTCGCGTCTGACTCACTGTGACCCCACGGGCTGGAGAGTCCATGGAATTCTCCAGACCAAAATACTGGAGTGGGTAGCCTTTCCCTTCTTCAAGGGATCTTCCCAAACCAGGGGATCGAACCCAGGTCTCCTGCATGGCAGGCAGATTCTTTACCAGCCGAGCCACAAGGAAGCCCAGGTGAAATAGGAGATATTATAAATGAGGTTTTATTCAACTATTTTTTTTTTTCCCAAGAAAAATACGAGTTCCCATTTGTACCCCTGCTGCTGCTGCTAAGTCTCTTCAGTCGTGTCCAACTCTGTGCGACCCCATAGAAGGCAGCCCACCAGGCTCCCCCTTCCCTGGGATTCTCCAGGTAAGAACACTGGAGTGGGTTGCCATTGTCTCCTCCAATGCATGAAAGTGAAAAGTGAAAGTGAAGTCGCTCAGTGGTATCCGACTCAGCGACTCCATGGACTGTAGCCTACCAAGCCCCTCCGTCCATGGGATTTTCCAGGCAAGAGTACTGGAGTGGGTGCCACTGCTTTGTACCCCTAGCACTGTACTAAAGCAACGATTGCAAAACAAACAAGGACCCAAAGAAATGGGAAAGGAGAAAAATGCTATATATTTTCTGCAATATACAGAGAGAATGTTTTCCTTATTGCTACCATGGGAGCCACGTTTGCTTCCTTTCCTCTAAGACGGGCAGGCTGACTGTCCCTGTGATTTGAGATCACATAGAGACGATCTGTCTGTAAATGTCCATCCTTCACTTCCACTCTGTTGTGGGTCCACAAGGTTAGGGCATTACCTCTAGAAAGTCATAGTGAAAATTCAACCTAGGAGGACTCACAGACTAATCCCTCCCCTTCCATTAATGTGGATAATTTCTTGATTTTCCAAAGCAAAATGCTCTCAAAAATAAAGTCTATGGTAGAACTCAAGAATTAAAAAATAAAGAGGAATTGAGTTGCTTTGTTTGCAAAGGAAAGGTAGGACTGGAGTTTTCTCAGATACTCTGAAGAAATACTTTGCAGCAGTGACCCCGAGACCCATCTATGAGACGTTACACCCCTGTGGAACAGTCTTTGAAAAGCACTCAATTGTTGATCAGATTTTAAAAAGGACACCTGAGCCCTGTGGGGATGCAACCTAACTGGTTTTCTTGTGGTGACGTGAAAAGTCAGCTATGAAGGAAGGAAGGAAGGGCAGTGGGTGCCACAGTGGGGTAACTGGAATTCAACCATCAAAGCAAGTGTTAGCAGTGGAATTTCACTCAATTAATGTCATAGGGGTCTTTTAAGTGTTTCCAACTCTTAATGTCACATCCAAGTTTTGGACAAAGGTCTCTTGCCTATACATGATCATTTTCTCAGGGTCCCATGTAGTCTTTTTTGATGTGTTGTGCTTGGAGAAACTGAGAAAGCAACTCAAAGAACCTACACATAGGGAAGTGTATTATAGATCAATTTGAATGTGACTTTATTCCACTATCAGGATATATATACCTCACACAGAGAAGCAGAAAATCAAGAAAGATATAAGACTTTAGGTCATACCCAGACAACTTTATGATTGAGATAAGAATAAAGCCTTAGCAAGAGTACCCAAAACCTTAAGCAACTCCCAGCATACACTTGACATCTAAAGACCAAAATCTTTATTTGTTCAGTAAAGGATATCAGTAAATATTTAAATTATTAGTGAATGAAAACAGTAAACTTTTTTTTTCTTTTTCAAAATTGGTTTGGCTATCCTTGTTTAGAGCTGATTAAAAAAAAAAAAAAGCTCCCTTGTGATCATCTTGTTTTAGGCAAGAATTATTTTTCATGGTTAAAAAGTAAAACCTCTTTTAACTGGGGTGGTGTTGACAAGAGCTGCTCCAAGCAATTTCGTATAATAGAATTTCACAGTAAAAGATTAACTACAAACCACTGACCTGGCCCGTTGTCTTTCTCAATACTACAGTTTTGCTACTGAAAAGGGGTTTGCTATTTAAGAATGTAAAAGTGGGATTCAAGAATCAAGGCTTTTCATCTCTCACGGGATATTGTCCTTTATCAGAACATTCTTGGTGGATAAATATGTAAATTATTATGCAAAGCAGGATGGAGTAATTCAAATTGACAGTTGCCCTATTTAAAAAAAATTAAAATATGGAAGGCTTGAAAATGTGTCTCCTGACAACAATAGAAGTTCTTATGAAGATCAATGTTATTTGGTATCATTTTCATATATTTTTCAAGCAGAGGAATTCTTCTTGCTTTACTTTCTATTCTGAAATTTTTTTCCTCCACCACTGTATTTGATAAAAATAGTTTCAATGGGATTATTTAAATTTTAGTTGATATATATATCATAGAAAATACAGAGTATTTTCTTTACCACTCTCCTAACAACTGTAAATCTGCTGTATTGGATTTTTAAAAAAGAGCATCTACAGCTAGCAATTATTTACAAAAGAATTAATTGCTGTATCTGAGTGAGCATACCATTACAATTTGCTGTTGAGCTGCCACCAAGTCAGCTTTTTTTCCCCCCCTTGCATTCATGCACTGCCTTTCCTGCCATGATACCAGGTAAGGTAACCAACCCTGTTCATACCCCCAACAATCCCTTCACTTAGGCTCTGGATCCTTTGCCTCATAATTTCTCTTGGCCTTTGCTCTTTCATCATTCCCTTTTTCCTTTGGTCTCATTTCTTTCTCCTTACTTTTTGGATCATTCCCACCATCATGAGTCTAACATCACTCATCTTGAAGCAAAACACTGCCTCAGCTCCAAAGCATTATCACACTTCTCCGTTTCCCTCTGCTGCCAGACTCCTAGCTATAAAGTTCTATATATGGTTGCTCTTTCTACTTTACCTCCCATTCTCTCTTCCATCCAATCAAAACTGGCCTCCAGTGTCATGGCTCAATTTATTAAGATCTCCGAGGACCCACATCTTGCTAAAGCTATTGGTTAATTTTCATCTTCCTCTTATCTGATTTGTTAGCAGCTCTTGATACTTTCTTCTTCAACAGGTTCTTCTCCAGGTTTAGAGGAAGTTTTGTTTTCCTTCAACTTCAGGGTCTTTCCAAGCTGTCTAAATACTGCTGTCCCCAAACATCTCCTCTATAACAGCAATTACTCTTTAAGAGATTTAATCTAGTATCATGGCTTTGAAAATGATCTCTGTAATTCTCAAATGAATATTTCTAACCCTGACTTCTTTGATGAATTACAGAACCATGTTTAACTGTCTACCTGACATCATCAGTTGTAAGTCCAGTAGTCACCAGAACCTTAAAACAGAGCCAATAGCCAAAGTTTGCTCATCCCTAACACAAACCCTAGAGCCCTCAGCATACCAAGTCTTCAACTTTTAAGTATATGGTAATACTATCCATCTAGCTACAAGGGTCAAGATCCTATCTCTAATCTGTCAGTTTCTTTACACGCCACATTGAGCTCACCAGTGTACCTTCTTGCTCCAAGGACAATATTTATCTTGAATTTGATCTCTGCTGCTATAACCAGAGTCAAAAATATCATCTCTTAAAAAAAAAAAAAAATCATCTCTAATCTGGCCATCTGTAACAGGGGTTCCATGAACACAATCTTTCCACCTCATTGTAATCAGAATAATATCTTATCTATTTGTTTACCCTGCATCATCTGGCACTTGCCTACCTCTCAATGAAGCTGAAACTCCAATACTTTGGCCACCTGATGCAAAGAACTGACTCACTGGAAAAGACCCTGATGTTGGGAAAGATTGAAGGCAGGAGAAGGGGATGACAGAGGATGAGCTGGTTGGATAGCATCACCGACTCAATGCACATGAGTTTGAGTAAACTCCAGGAGTTGGTAATGGACAGGGAGGCCTGGCATGCTGCAGTCCATGGGGTCACAAAGAGTGGGACATGACTGAGGGACTGAACTGAACTGAACTGAACTACCTCTCAAGCACATCCCACTGTACTCTCTCCCATGTCTGTTACTCCTCAGCCATAGTAGCTGGGAATATTTATTCCTCAACACACAACTGTTACTTTCCCATATTCAGGTCTCAAATTAAATTTTACCTCCTCAGACCAAAATTTCCCAGAACAAAGTTGCTAAATAGGGCCTTCTGCAGGCCCCTCACTTTCCACCCAGTTTCTCTCTTTCATATTATTTTTATTTTATTTGTGGCACTTAACATTACCATTGGGTACACTTTTCAGTATTTCACTTCTTTCATTTTTCCATTATTTATCTCCTCATCTATGGATACA
Source organism: Cervus canadensis (assembly GCF_019320065.1). Classification (NCBI taxonomy): domain Eukaryota; kingdom Metazoa; phylum Chordata; class Mammalia; order Artiodactyla; family Cervidae; genus Cervus; species Cervus canadensis. The sequence goes on along the minus strand of NC_057400.1, from coordinate 31,183,277 downwards.
GCTTTTTGGAAGCAGAAACTTTGTTTCATTTTTTGAAATCTAGACTAGTTTCCAGCACATAGAATGTACTTATAAAATGCAAAAAATACATGGTAACAGATATTGACTGGCTTAACAATTCAACAGGAATTTCACCTCTGTGGTTGTGTCTTTTGTATCTGAATAAAATCTATAAAGGCTTGCTAAGCCAAAGATGGTAGTTAGATTCTGTGTGTGTGTGTGTGTGTGTGTGTGTGTGTAATTCTAAGCAGAGGTAGAGAGAACTGGCTTTAAGCACAATCTTAAAAACCAATATTAAATTGCCCTAATACATGTGAGATCTTGAGATGATGTTTATCTATGTAATAAATGAAGGAGAACTCAAGAGATGAATGGAAAAAAAGAACAGCTCTTATTAAATTTAAGAGATGTTGGATGTAGTGTGTTTGTCGCGTCCAACTCTTTTTGACTCCATGGACCGTAGTCCATCACACTTCACTGTCCATGGGATTTTTCCAGGCAAGAATACTGGAATGGGTTGCCATTCCCTTCTCTACGGATTCAGTAAATAACAACTCAATAATGTACATTCTTGGTGTTAGGTCATGTGAGCCTGGGTCTTGTGGCAGACACTGAATGAATATATAATTGACTGGTAGGTGAGCTCCTAGTGAGCACATTGCCTTTACATCTCTTATTCTTACTCTTCTTCAAGTACATACTTTCTACAAAATGTTTCTGATTTGCATTGCCACTGACAGAGAATTCAGTGGGTACAGCTGGTGTCAAGAAATATATCTTATTGCTATAAGATAAGCCATTATTACTCAAGCTATATTATAAGAACATAGTACCCTGAGAGAATTCAGAAAACAAAACCTACCACCTACCAAGAATGGCTTCCCTGGTGGCTCAGAGCTCAAAGCATCTGCCTGCAATGCAGGAGACCCAGGTTCGATCCCTGGGTTGGGAAGATCTCCTGGAGAAGGAAATGACAACCCACTCCAGTATTCTTGCCTGGAGAATCCCATGAACAGAGAAGCCTGGTGGGCTACAGTCCGTGGGGTTGCATAGAGTCGGACATGACTGAGTGACTTCACTTACTTACTTACCAAGAATGACCATAGAAAAATGACGGCAGTAAACATGTTTTGCTTAAACTTGTTTACCTCTTATAAAATGCAATTATAAAATTAACGGTGCCTCTATTATTAAGGGTTGAGTAAAAAAATATATATCTGTGTGTGTGTGGGGTGTGTGTTTATGCATAATTTTAAAAAAAAATCAAGATAGCTCTTTTATATATAGCACTATTGATTTGGAGACAAACCTCAAGAGATGTTTACTATCTCTGAAGAAGAAAATAATTGTAGGAGGTAAAAGATGGATTTTCAGTGCTTCTTGAAGCAGTTTTCAGGGATGAAATTGGATTCATTTATCCACATTATGTTGAGACATCTCTTTCTCAAAGGTTTCTCTTTGTGTTTATTTTTTTTCTCCCTCTTCTGTCCAATATTGCTGACTAATCCTGCCATTTTCTGAGAATCAGTTTTTAATTGCAGAAAGCAGGAACATTCACAGGAAATATGGGCAAGGGCTCCATCGTTTTAGGATTTTGCAGAGCATTTAAGCTCACGTGGTTCTCTTCCGTGAGTGTGACAGCAAAGTCCACGTGTGGACTGCAGAGCTGAGTTAGGATCCATTATGCCTAGTGATTCGAATAAATCCTAACAATCATAAAATGGTGGCTATTTTGATTTTCTCCTCTTTCCCCATATGAATAAAATGAGATGTACCAAGTGTGGGGACAGGCTATGAAGGATGCCAAAATTAGTTGCTGGGCAAGCCAACACCACTTACTTTTTAAATAGAAATGTCAACCTGTTAGTCAGCTTTGCTGTAAATGAACAAATAATAGAAGTGTGTGTTGTGTGGGCTAGAGGTCTTCCAGGTGCTCTGCGGGACATAAAGGTGGCAGAAAACAAAATTCTATCTCATGAGTTCAATTTGGAGGGTGGGAGGCAGGTGGAGAAGAGATGCATACTTAAACAATCAGAATGAATATTTATGAATCATTTTAGATTTTGAAAGCATTTCTACATGTTATTTTATGAAAACATTAAGAACACAAAGCATTACCCAATTAAAAGCTAAACTTTATGATACAGGCAGCATATTTTAAAATGATCAGAGAGGCAAAGAATGAACTGAGATTGAGAATAAATGGAAAATGAAATAGTTGGGGGATACGGGGCTTAAACATTGTAGTCAGGAATGTAGTCAGCACAAAGCTGAGAGAAGGGTATGGTGCCTCAAGGCAGGTGCAGGGTAAAATTAGGATATCACGTCATGCTAAGCAGGGCTGCCAATGGTGAAAAGTGACTTAGAAGATCTCTCAACTCTGAAGGTGAAGAAAGCTTGAGATCAACACTGATTTCAATAGTGATGATTAAATAGCATGCAATTGTACAGAGAAATCTATGCCAGTTTTGTTACTCAAAATACTGCTTGCATTTTTTGTTGAAATATATGTTATTTCCCCCAAAAAAGTTGGCAGCTGAATACCTTGTATTCAGATGGTATTTAACATCTTAATTCAGATTGTATTTAATATCTTAAAATGGGAGACATCTTAGAATTGAGAAGTATGTAATATTTGTTAATTTGAAATAACTAATCAAAATTCCTACTTTTTTAGTTTTGCACAGTGAAGCATCCACCAGATACTGAATAATATGTTTGGTCTTTTTAGATTATTTATTGTTCTTGAAAAGAACACCATATACTCTAAAGGTGAATGTTTGCAGTAACACGGCCCCATTGGGAGAAAAGTCACACTTACTCTGGTTACCTGATGTGTGTATCTGAATTTAGGGACAACCTCAAGGGACCCAGAGGGTCAGATTCACACCCAGATTTGGACTTTTGTTGTCTTTCAACAGTAACCATGGTTTACTGGCTATGTGTGTATGTTTGTAGCTCAGTCTCATCCAACTCTTGGCAACCAAGATCAAGTCCATGGTGACCTCATGGACTGTAACCCACCAGGTTCCTCTGTCCGTGGGATTCTCCAGGGAAGAATATTGGAGTGGGTGGCCATTCCTTTCTCCAGGGGATCATCCCAACCCAGGGATCGAGCCTGGGTCTCCCGGTTTGCAGGCAGATTCTTTACCACCTGCGCCACCAGAACTATATTTTCCACATTAACTGAAGCTACCAACTCATTGCTTAAGACATATTTGAAAAAGGTGACATTTTATTTGCCACATTAAAAAATTTTTTTTTTCCAAACTAAGCTCCATTATATGTTTTTACCATAATGTGCAGTAACAGAAAAATGCAGTCTCAACTGTATGGTTAAAGAAATACACAGTGAGTCTCCTGATGAAAACAGGGGATTGGGTTATTCCTCAAAGGATCTGGGAAATATTTGTGAACTAGACTTTATCCATTTAAATTTAGAGTGGAATGTTTTGAATTTGGTCTAGCATGGGAGGAATTCCTAAGCAGAAATTTGGCATTCCTGAGAAAAGTGGAGAATAAAATCAATGTTAGGTGTATTCTGCCTGTGGTAGGCAGTATAGTTACTTATTTCTCTTTTGTTGTAAATAAGTCATGGTTGTGTTTGTCTTTACCTAACTGCTGTTTTTGTGCTCTAATGAGTAGTAATTCTGAGGGTATGCAGCTGAAATCAGGCCCACAAGACACCTGGCACACCATACAACAGGAAATTGATCAATTATGTGTCTTTCCTCATCTAATTCCACAGCAAAATTAGCAACTAGCACCCACATTTTGGGGCTTCCTGGGTGACTCAGATGGTAAAGGATCTGCCTGCGATGCAGGAGACCTGGGTTTATTCCCTGGGTCGGGAAGATCCCCTGGAGAAGGAAAGGGCCACCCACTCCAGTATTCTTGTCTGGAAAATCCCATGGACAGAGGAGCCTGGCAGGCTACAGTCCACTGGGTCACAGAGTTAGACACAACTGAGAAAGCCATTTGACAGAGGGGATGCTAAGGCTCAGGAGCTAAAATATCTTGCTTGTGATGATGTGACCAGTGAGTGGCAGAACTGAGGTTCCAGTACAGTTTTCTCCAGTACCATGACTCACAGACCTCAGAGAATAGATTTGAAAGTCTATGGGATCCTGTTTGAGAAAGCCTGTGTTATTATATGCATCTTTATTGTATCATAATAAAATATTTATTTTTCTATTTCTGCCTGTAAATTCCTAGGTCCTTGAGGGATAAGTATTCTGGTTCTTTGTCCGTATCTCTAGAGTTCAGTACAACATTATTGATTTAATACATTAAAGGGGTCTAGCAGAGAGTTCCTCTAGATTGCCCCAGAAAGTGATTCATTACCCCGTTCCTAGCAGATGAAAAAACAACTGAGACATAACAAATAAACAGAACACAAAGTAATTGAAAGTCAATGACCCAAAGTCTATAAGACAAGAGGGTGTTGTATGGCAGAGAAATGTGTAGTCTTCCTAGAGACACCAGTCAAATGCTTCCTTGACTCTCTGAGCCTTGAGTGGATGTTCTGTCTGGGAGGAAGCTACAGGGTGATAAATAACTCTGCCAATCCCTCCTCACTTTTCTCTCCACTCTCTCAAGCACACTTCCTGACAGATAAAGAACACTGAGTGATGTTTGTTAGTGAATATAATAATAAAAGAGATGACACTCCACCCGTAAGTTAACCACATGGGACTGGCACCCAGCGTCTGAGAGCAGAGCCTAGGGATCACACACCCGTGGACTGTCAGACTAGGGTGCAGACTGGAGTGACCTCTGGGTCATTCCAGAGTCCTCGTGGGTGGACCACCTGGGTAAGTATAGCAGCCTTGAGCAGAGGCCCTGGTCTGGTCTGGGGGGTCAACACAAATGTCCCCACATGTCTACCCAATAGGCACAATGTCAAAGCCAGATCACTGGAAATTCTTTCATGAGATAGGCTTTAGGATGGCTAGGAACTTAGGCTATTTTCTGGGTTTTGGGTAGAGTTCTGAGAGGTGTGATATACTCCAGGAGACGGCTCAGGTCTTTTGTTTTATGGTTGCTTCCAGCATTATAATGAAGAAGGGAGACTTTTAGAATTACAAAGAGTAAATTCTACCACGTGAAAAATTTTATTGTTTGCCTCCAGTGACATTACAGAAATGAAATCGACTCCCTTTCCTTGCCTAGATTTCCACACAGGAGGCTAGACGAATGTGACAGATATTGTAATTTATTCAAATTGTTCACTTAGCAACCCCCCTGGAAACCTGTCTCCCCCTGGAAACCTGTCTCCTGCAACTTGGCTTTTTGAGTAGAGCTCTTGAGATGCCTCTAAAAGAACAAAGCCCAACAAGGTTTGAGAACAGGAAATTATAATAGTCTCATCAAACCTGTCTTCTCCAAACTTCCCTTCTGCCCAGCGCTGTTGTCCCAGGCTCAGAATTCTGCTTCAACAAAGTCAGAATCCAGAAGCTTACCTGTGCAGAAGGAGGTGTACTGATGCTCCAAACTCTGTATTCTGGAATTAAGGGAAGTATGCACACCTTGTCCATTTTTCATTCTTAAATCTGTGTGTTGTATACAGGAGAACCATTATTTCTTGCTATTGAATTAACTGTCCTCTTCATCATGCATTTAGCAGAACTTCTTGGTAGATATCACAGAGAGCTCTGGAAAAAGAAAACAGTCATTGTAAGTATTATTCTTTTGTCTTCATGAGAATACTCTTGTGTTTAATTTGCTTAATCCTTTGCCTAAATAGAAAACAAAGCTATGTGTGAATGCTAAGTCATGTCAGTCCTGTCCGACTGTGTGCAACCCTATGGGCTGTAGCCCGCCAGGCTCCTCTGTCCATGGGGTTCTCCAGGCAAGAAGACTGGAGTGGGTTGCCATGCTCTTCTCCAGGGGATCTTCCGGACCCAGAGATCGAACCCGCCTCTCTTACTTCTACCTGCATTGGCAGGTAGGTTCTTTACAACTAGCGCCACCTGGGGAGCCCCAGAAAATAAGGTTACTTTCTCAAAACTCGTCCTTTTCAGATGGCCTAGGAGTAGCAAGAGAGAGCAGGCAATGGCACCCCACTCCAGTACTCTTGCCTGGAAAATCCTGTGGACGGAGGAGTCTGGTAGGCTGCAGTCCATGGGGTGGCGAAGAGTGGGACACGACTGAGCAACTTCACTTTCACTTTTCACTTTTATGCATTGGAGAAGGAAATGCAACCCACTCCAGTGTTCTTGCCTGGAGAATCCCAGGGATGGGGTTGCACAGAGTCGGGCACGACTGAAGACTGAAGTGACTTAGCAGTAGCATGAGTAGCATAGAGGGTGTGGCTGACCAAATGAGGAGGGCTGAGCTCAGCCCAGGGCTTTGAGTTTTGCAGGTGCTGAGGCTGGACATACTCCCTGGAAACTTGGAGGAAAGTCCTTCGGTCATTCCCGAAGACTTTCTCACCAAAAGGGTTTGTAGCTTCCGTTAAAGCAATTTATGTGCATACAATAAGCTGTCCTCTTCGTGGGGAATTTCAGAAGCTTGATTACTTTTCATAATCTGAAAAAGCTGAAATACATTGGGGATCTTGTGTCCTCAACTCGCCTTGATTTGTGTTTGAAGAATGTATGGGGTTAATTACAGATAAAACCAATTCCTGCTTCCCTGTAAGATGGTCTGCGTCTTCATGCCTGTGAAGCTTTCCACTGTACTACACATTCTTTCCCAGTCCCCTCTGATCTCTAGACACTAGGAAGGCACAGTTGCTATTTCACACATCTTTATCTTGGAAAGTTTCAAATCAGAGCCTAGAGTGTAATGCAAATAAAGACCTAAACAGCATTAAGGAAAGCAATTTGACACTTTTTGAATTTCATCTCCTCCAAGCCAGCTCATAGAGAGATTATGTACAGAGCAGAACAGGTTACTGCTTGCATAACTGATTGAAAACTGGTGCTAATTGGCTTGAGGTTTAAATGAGGGAGCTCTGTCAGACAGCTGGCCCAGTCGAGGGTTCTCTATCTGAAAGCACTACATGGAAATAGAATTCATCTCTATGTGACGATGTTTATTCTCTGAATTAGGTTAAAATGGAAGCCATCATTTCCCTCATCCTCAATTAAAACAAATAGCTCACGTTTAACTCAGCTGTAGCATCCGTGGGCCTTGGGGATAAATTTCCTCTATTTTACAAGTAAGTCACTGCCTGCATTTTCCTGTGACAAGAGGCCTAGAGGATCAGAGTATTTCAGAAAAGGTTAAAAGAAATTGTACCACATCCAGGAAGGCTAATTTTCATGCATCAAGGTTCTTTGAGCTGAATTTGTGTAATGAGTGCACTGGAAATTGAAAGACGAGATTAAAGCGCTGTTTGTCCTGTTCAGAGATTTCAGAAATGCTTATCGGCCCTGCGCAGCTGAACACAGCCCAGATTAAAACCCGATCTGACAGAAAGGGAGGCTGACGGCAAATGCCGGGCTTTACATCCATGCTAATTAGAAAGTGCATATTAAACATGAGGCTGACGAGGAGAGCAGCTGCAAAGGTCTTTATCTATATTAAGAGACTGTCCACCTACATAATAAGAGTAATTACCAATGAGAGAATTCTTAAAAAGAAATTGCATTTAATGACACATCATACAATTTCTCCTTATTTCAAAAGTCTAGTACATCATCCCCCAAGAAGGTGTGACTTTATTTTCTCTCTGGAACTAGGTGACAGATGAGATTTTGAAGACAAGATCCATTCACTTATATTTCTATTAAGGCTAGCCCTTTACTTGGAGAACTGCCAGCGTGGAAACTCCATGGAGTCCACAATTCTTGTTTCTAATGAACTGACAGGGAAAACAACTAAAAGTTTTCCAACCTACAGGAATTATTTGAGAGAGATGGCACCTAAGAGCACTTTTATTGGAAAGTTGTCAATATCACTAGAACTGGACTCCATTACTTTTTAAATTTTAAACTTAATTTATTTATTATTTTTGGCTGTGCTGGGTCTTCATTGCTGTGTGGGCTACTCTCTAGTTGTGGTGCATGGGCTTCTCACTGCAGTGGCTTCTCTTGTTGTGGAGCATGGGCTCTAGGATTTGTGGGCTTCAGTAGTTGTGGCTCATGGGCTTAGTTGCTCCATGGAAGTTGGGATCCTTCTGGATCAGGGATCGAACCCATGTCCATACTTTGGCAGGCAGACACCTTACCACTAAGCCACCAGGAAAGCCCCTCTATTAATGTTTTTTTAACTTCCTATTAATAACTGGTAACATTAGAGCTGTGATTTGGCCACAGTAGTATTGAAGGGCTATAAGAAATCCTCTTGGTGTCTCTTTGCTTCTTTTAAAAAGAAAACAACCTCCTGTGGTCCTTGAGAAGTAAACAGAATACTCTGAATGAAAGCATCTAGCATGCACTGGGCACTCCACAGTCATTTCATGTCCATCATCCTTTCTCTTCTTCCTTCCTTTCATTTTTCTTCATATTTTTAGGTTGATATAAACCTAAGTTATCCAACTGTTACTCAGCCTGAACAATTCTTTCTGATAATTCATTTTCAAAATAAAATAGTTACACTTTTTTCTTTGCTTGTAGTAGTTGTTTGCTGAAAACCTAGACACAGGATAAATAACCAAAATCTAATAAATGATCATTGCTGTTGAATTGCTCAGTCATGTCCGACTTTTCTGCAACCCCATGGACTGTAGTTCACCAGGCTCCTCTGTCCATGGGATCTCCAAGGCAAGAATACTGGAGTGGGTTGCCATTTCCTTTCTCCGGGGGCTCTTCCCCACCCAAGGATCAAACCTGCATCTCCTGCATTGCAGGAGGATTCTTTACCACTGAGCCACCTGGGGAATCCCAAATGATCATTGTGAGCTATTAAAAAGAGCACCCAAGAAATTCAGCCTGTTGGGGAAGGCAAAGTAAGAAATCAAAGGTCATAAAAACTACATAAATGTGCTATTGAAAGACATGCTGTTTTGCCTTTATTATTGTTAATATAATTCAATCGAATTCTTAAAGATTTCAGATGGAAATTCTAAATATCTAATAGCCATTTAGATATTTAGAAGCCATTTAACACCTGGCTTCCCAGGTAGCGATAGTGGTAAAGAACCTGCCTGCCAATGCGGGTAGAAATAAGAGAAGTAGATTCGATCCCTGGGTCTGGAAGATCCCCTGGAGAAGGGCATGGCAACCCACTCCAGTATTCTTGCCTGGTAAATCCCATGGACAGAGGAGCTTTGCAGGCTATGGTCCATAGGGTTGCACAGAGTCAGACACGGCTGAAGTGACTTAGCATGCGCACAACAGCCATTTAATCTCTGTTGCAAGGCTCTACAAAATATTATGAAATATAATGACCATGAAAAAAAAGTTTATAAAAGCACATATATTATTTGCCAATAGTTGTAATACAAATACTGATGCAACCCCACCCAGGATAAGAAATGAAGCTTAGTGACTCCTATGAGGCTTCATCTTTCATGTGTGCACCTTTCTATGAGTCCCTTCCTCTTTTCAAGAGTCATCCTCTCAAAACCTAATCATTTCCTTGCTTTGATAAGGCTCTTTGGTACAGCAAAATGTACTCTTTCATCCCATAATCTAAACCAATTTATTTCCTGTTTACACCTGTAATTAATGGAAATCATTATTTATTTATTATTACATAATAATAAAAATAATACAAAAGAGAGCCCTCTCTTCTTGAGGCCTCTTGACATCAGTTCCCGTGTTAACTGTGTGTTAGTTTCTCAGTCATGTCTGACTCTTTCTGATCCCATGGACTCTACCCCACCAGGCTGCTCTGTCCATGGGGTTTTCCAGGCAAGGATATTGGAGTGGGTTGCTATTCCCTTCTCCAGGAGATCTTTCCAACCCAGGGATTGAACCCGGGTCTCCTGCACTGCAGGCCGATTCTTTACCATCTGAGCCACCTGGAAGCTGTTATGTTAGTCAGCTGGGGCTGCTTTAAAAATCACCACAGACTGGGGTTGGGGAGCAGTGGAGGAGCTTAAACACCAGGGATTTATTTATTATAGTCCTGAAGGCTGAGAAGTCCAACATCAAAGTCCCAGAAGATTCCGTGGTGGGTGACAAACCTCTTCCTCTCTCTCTGAGGGTTTTTTCTCACTGTTGTTTCCTCATATAGTGGAGAGCAGAGAGGAAGACCAGGTGTCTCTTCTTTTTATTTTATTTTAATCCCATCATGAGGGCTCCACCCCATGATCTTGTCTTACTAATTATTTCCTAAAGACCTCAGCTCCAAATCCATAACACTGAGAATTAGGATTCTAATATGTGAATTTGGGAGGACATAACTGTGAAGAAAGCTGAGCGCCAAAAAATTGATGCTTTTGAACTATGGTGTTGGAGAAGACTCTTGAGAGTCCCTTGGACTGCAAGGAGATCCAACCAGTCCATCCTAAAGGAGATCAGTCCTGGGTATTCATTGGAAAGACTGATGCTAAAGCTGAAACTCCAGTACTTTGGCCACCTCATGTGAAGAGTTGACTCATTGGAAAAGACCCTGATGCTGGGAAGGATTGGGGGCAGGAGGAGAAGGGGAGGGCAGAGGATGAGATGGCTGGATGGCATCACCGACTCGATGGACATGAGTTTGAGTAAACTCCAGGAGTTGGTGATGGACAGGGAAGCCTGGTATGCTGCAGTCCATGAGGTCACAAGGAGTCGGACACAACTGAGTAACTGAACAACAACAACTCCACCACACCACAAAGGGAGTGTGCTAGGAGACAAGGAAATTTGGCACAGGAGTATTGCTAGGAATCTCTGGAAGGTCTCTAGCCCTTGGAGGACCCTTTACTCCAAAGGCAGCTTCATATAGAAATGTTTGGAAAGAAAGTCATAGTATAGCTCAACATTATTCAAAAAAGAGATCCTGTACTTAATGATGACAAGGGAAATGGTAAGGGTGAATGTTATTCACTTTTTTGAGCCTAAGGAGAGGTTGTGGATCTGAGCCAGTGGACACAGCCCTGCTACCCTCCCTTCCCTGCTGATCTCGTCACTGGGGCCTGGGCATCACAGGCCGTGGCTACCAGAACACCACTTCCTACAGACTGAAGGGAAGATGCCATCATTGTTTGGCAACAAGAGGCCAAACAGAAACTTGGAGAAGGCATGGTGAGGGTGGTAGTCCACAGGAGGGGCCTTCACCTGAGCATCTGCCTCAGGAGGCTGACCCACCTTCCCTGTCCCAGTAGGAGTGAATGTTGCCCTTATCCAGGTCCTCAGAGGCCCTCTCAGTCACCCCCTAGGGACCAGGCTTGTTTTCCACACCTACTATAGATGGGTCTCCCCATTTTTAATCCAACACACCCAGTGATTAGAAACATTAACAACTTCCTGCCACGCCTGCCCCATGGGAGGCCCTGGAGAAGCCTCATGCAGTTAGCTCACCTCTTCTTCCTATTTAAAACCTAAAATGTATTAAATTTTATTATTTAATAAAAATATTGCTAAATAGTAAGAAAAAAATAGATGTTGTGAAGTCTTTTTCAGGAGGTAGTGACCCCGCACGAGGCTGATTTGACCTGAGTGACCTGGGATTCTAATCACTAAATGGCTTTGTGATTTTGGACAAATTTTTCCATCTATAAAATGAACAGGTTAACGGGATGATCTGTAAGATACTATCAAGCTCCCAAATTCTCTTCTATTTGTAAACAGTGGATATCAGGATCGCATATTAGAGATTTTGTTTTTATATGAATTTCATATTCAATATTTATGTGAGGGATAAAAAACATAATAAAAAGAGTGATCAAGGTTATTTTTTATAAGAATGGAAACTTCAGGAATAATCAAATCACAGTGACCAAACCAAAACAAAGAAGCAAGCAAACAAAAAACCCTTTGTATATATCTATATCTGCATTTTTGTTATGTATGGATTATTTGTGTTAGTCACTCAGTCATGTCCAACTCTTTGTGACCCCATGGACTGAAGTCCACCAGACTCCTCTGTCCATGGGATTCTCCAGGCAAGAATACTGGAGTGAGCTCCCACTCCCTTCTCCAGGGGATCTTCCTGACCCAGGGATTGAACACAGGTCTCCTGCACTGCAGGCAGATTCTTTACCATCTGAGCCATCCAGAAATCCATGGATTATTTAGGTAGTCCTAAATATTTCAGAGTTGTAAATTGATGCAGGATTGGGAATAAATCTTTTTTGAGCAAATATTTCGTGCCAGGAATGTGCTCAGAGCATTCCTCTTGACAGTAAGACTGTAAAGATAATGGCATTCCCTTTAGAGACCAAGAAACTCAAGCATGGCAAGTTGAAACAAATTACCCTGTGATCCATAGTGCCAAGACCCAACCTCAGCATCTTTGATACCACCTAGAAATGTGATAGAATTGCAAATTCTCAGGCCTCACTCAGACCTGCTGAGACAGAGAGACTCCAGCTGGGTGGCCCAGAGATGAGGTTTAACAAGCCCTCCAACTATAAAGCTTCAGAACTTCTGATCAAGTGAGTTAAAAAACAAGGAATCAATCCCAGTCCTGATATCCAAACCTGAACTCTTCCCATCACCTACAACTATTACAGAATTCCAACTTGCCTGAATCATTTCTGATTGCTTTTCTTCAATTTGTTTCAGATGTATTTTCCAGGCAGGGAATATTACAATTACAACTTTACCAAGTCAACCAAAGACAAATGAGAGAGTTAAAGCAGGACAATTTCAAGTTTGAGAGACAAAAGTAAAAGTGAGAATTTTTGAGAAGACTCATGACAATAACTTATTGTATTATATAGATATAATGCATAATGCAACATTTTGCCTCAGTACATTAAAGGCAAAAATGAACAGACATGATAATCTATGAGATCCTCGTCATCCTATGAGTTTTCTGATTTGATTTTGGAGGTGGTTCACCACTCTTTATAAATTTATAATAGCAGGTTTTATTCGAGAAATGGATTTGATGGACACAGGCAGCAGGGAAGAAGGAGAGGGTAAGACAAATGGAGAGAGTAGCATGGAAGCATATACACTACCATATGTAAAATAGATAGCCAATGGGAATTTGCTTTATGGCTCAAGGAACGCAAACCGGGGTTCTATGACAACTTAAAGAGATGGGAAAGGGTGGGTCGTGGGAGGGAGGTTCAAGAAGGAAGGGACATATGTACACCTATGGCTAATTCATGTTGATGTATGGCAGAAATCAAACCAATATTGTAAAGCAATTATCCTTCAATTAAAAATAAATAATTTTTTAAAAAGTAAAACAATGCAATCATTTAAAAATATCATGTATAGAATTAAAGAAAGACCAGATTTTACTTATTTTACCCACTTTCCCAACTCCAGTCCCCTGTCAATGTTTATCTGTAGATGCTTAACAAAATATTTACTGAACAAATAAAGTTAGGCTCTACAATTAGTTTTGAATTTTATATCTGCTGGTATAAAATTAGTCTAATTATGATATTAAAGTCATGAGGCAGTTTGTAATAACTTTGCCATACAATTGTATGTGCAAACAAGGAAACTGTGACCCAAAGCTTCAGTTCTTGCTAGGGTTAAGAGAATAATTTACTTTTCCCTCCTCTCCTGCTTTTAGAATATAAGGTCTGTGTGTTTTGTATATCATTATTTGTCTTTTTCTTATGCAACAAATCGTTTGGAGAGAACATCTAATATTGACCAAATCCATCAGTCCCATAGATGAAGCTGTAGAGAAAGCTGTAGAGAAAGGAATGGTGTTATGAAGTTCGAAGTCTTATGTGTTTATACTACGGCTGCACACACGACGGTAATGAAGATTTCCTCATTGCCTTAAGGTGTCACAAAATTCCCACTGCCTTTGCAAGAACCAAAGTCCAGGTGGGTGTAGGCTACAAGTGTAGATCATGTGCACATTTTCAGAAATCATGAAATTTGCTATTTTTCTTACATGCATTTCTTCATAAGGTGAAACATTTAAAATTCTGAGCTGCCTGACATCATCTTTTATTTACTGAAATATGTTACTTGACTTGCAAGTGTCATTTAGATTAATGCATACTCTCAGTCTTGAGACTGAGTTCACCAACTGCTACATTTCTTTTCTGTTCTTGGTTATCAAGAATATTAGCAGAATATGGGCATTTGGATTTGAGGAGGAGGTCTTATTACATGATAAGTAAATTTATACAGAATGTATAAATTACTGATTTGTAATCAAAGTTTGCAGACTCAGATTGCTGCAAGATATTTATCCCAATCACATGCTTCCTCTGTGCAGCATAGCAAATAATATTTTCATTATTCAAGCTTTTTTGTTTCTTGTACTATGTATATGTGAAATTTGTTTTAGAGGGTTTAACAAGATATTCATTAAATAGAAATTGCAAGTAAACTAAGACATAATAAGCCAGTATCTTTATGGATTATAATGAAAAATGCCCCCAAACACTTAGCTTTGGCTGATTGGCTTATTGGGTAGACAGACACAGGCTCAAATCCCAGTTTAACCACTTACCAGCTATTGAGTTTAAGTTATTCAACCTCTGAACCCCACTCTTTGACTCTGATAAAGTGGAGATATAAATAAAACCTATGCATGCATAGCATTTGTGAGGGAATTAATTTAGACGATCCATGTAATTCACTAGCCCAGTGTTCACAAATAGTTAGAACTCAATAAATGATAGTCATTATTCTTACTAGTTTGCATATAGTGTGGAATAAGTCCTTAATTTCCACTAAATTCCTAGCACAATAATTTCCAATAAATTCCTAGCACAAATTAAAAATAATCCCAGGAATATCAATCAGAATGGTCCTTAAAAGAAATCCCTCTAACTGGTTCTGCAGTTCCATGGTTTCTGTCTACCAAGAGCTAATCCTCAAATAAGAGAACCCCAAAGAAGAATTATTGTTGTTTCTGGACTGTTGTTGTTTTAAAGAAACACTTTAAAAAAGAACACAGTAACTGAAGGTTTCTGGCTGTGAGGAGTTCCCTCCCTGTTTAAAAAGGTTGCTAACTGTTTGCAAAGGGAGTTGTTAGATATTGCTTGTGTAGTGCAAATCAAAAGGAGTTGGGAGGAAGTCCATAGGTTAATGAGAATATTAGGCAGGCTTATGATGTGAGGTGGAAAATATACTTTCCTTCTCTATTCTAAATTTTCCAACAGCTTTCTTGTAAAGAAGTAGCTTAGGTAGACAAGGAGTCTGAAAAGAGGCAGATGGGCAGAAAAAAATCATATCTTGGATTTTCCAAGGAGCTTCCATTGCACTATTAAAATTAATACTATTTCTTGGTGAGGCCAATTTAATGCATCATTGCTTCTAATTGTGTGCTTAACGTACACTCCTTTGTACATTTAGCCTGGGATGTAAATAAATGTTAGCATTCACACATTCACACATCTAATTAATTTCCACCAAAAAATTCATTACAGTATTACACCACATGAACTTATCTTCATTAACTGTAATGGAATCCTTTAAAAATGAAATGTTTCCTGAAATATTGTATGTTGGGAAGTGGTAATACAGCAGACTTTAAAGTATAATAAAAAGCATAGTGTCCCTCACTGTGTCCCCATATTTTTTTTAAAGAGCTGAATGGTGACATTTTATTCTAATTTTTTTCTATTAACTTTATATAATTTTTTTAAACCATATCTCATTGGTTACTCATTAGAAGATGAGGAGCTTAAATAGAACCCAGGAATGTCTTAGAATCATAAGAATACATATAATTTAGGATTTATTTAAGACTAAGCCATAATATTGAACTTGTACAACTCCTTTGGATAAATAACTAAACTCTATTTGACAAAGGCTCCATTAAATTATGGATGCGAAGAATATACAGCACAATGAAAATGGTGCAACTAAATGCTATGGCTCAGCCAAGAGGAAGGAGAGTGTCTTAAATTCAGGCTTCTCCCAAACATTATAGAAGATGTTCTTTAAAAAAGTTTAATTCTTAATTAAATTTTGAAAGATTTTCACTGAAGGTAGCTTATGTAATTGATCTTAAATTGTTTCCTTTTCTTAAGTCATGGTCATCTTTTTCTGTCAAAATTCAAATTTTCTGCTGCACACATAGTTTAGAAAAATTTCAAGATATTCCTTAAGCATCATCTTTAAGTCTTTTATCAAACATTTATTAATAAAGATCATTTTATATTATTTTGTACTTTTTATATTAAAGCATTTCATATCTATTAGTTTTCATTAAGTTTAATACAGAGTCAAGCACAGAGAAAGAAAAATAAAAGAACCAACATCTTTCACTGTCAGTGTTTATGTATGGGGAAATAAAATACACCTCTTCCTAGATAATTCTAGACCATTTGTAATCCAGGTAGACCGTGCACAATAATCCTGTTTGCTCTGTAGAAGTTGAAAACATCCTTCTTTGTTTACCAGAAGTACATGAGGTCCCACGTTTGGCACTGCCCTAGTACAGTATTGAGCACATTACAGTCCTCACATGCCAAAGACTGGCTACTCCTTGCAGGCTGATCAGTTGACAGAAGGATTAAAGATCATAGTGCACATGACCGGCCTATGGTAAGCTGTTAAGTGTTTGTGTTCACATATGGCATCACCAACTCGATGGACATGAATTTGAGTAAACTCCGGAAGTTGGTGACGGACGGGGAGGCCTGGCATGCTGTGATTCATGGGGTCACAATGAGTCGGACACGACTGAGCGACTGAACTGAACTGAACTGACTCATTTCATAAATCTTCATGGTCCAGCAAGTTTTCCCTGAGAAAGAGGGATTTGAGCAGAGATTTGAAGGGTGAGTTAGGATCAAACCTGGGTCTCCTGCGTTGCAGGAGGATTCTTTACTGTCTGAGCCCCCAGGGAGACCATCAAGAGAAAAGCTCAAATTCATGAAAGAATATGAGGAGAACTCCCATTTGCTGTGGATTTTCCCTTTTTTATTTCTAAATTTATTAAATGAAATAGCATAAATACAGTCCCTAGAACAGTACCTGGCCCGTAGCAGGTACCTTTTCTCTGACAACCTGTATTTATCTGGGTTCCTTAGAATTACCTCCTTAAGGGTTTCCACTGCCAACTCAAATTGTTTTGGAAAACATAACAACTGTACAGTGACAGGAATCAGCAAACTTTAGGTTTAAGTTAAACAAATTACTATTATAAAAATTGGAAAGTGAAGATATGGTTTATATTGTTTTATTCAATGTCAAAAAAAATAGTATTTAGCCTGTGGAGAGTTGATTCATTATGATCTTTTTATTCGCCAAGCAATTTAGTTTTCCAATATTTTCAGTAATACACTTCCGCTTGTCAGTGTATGAGAGCCCGATTTACACAATAAAAGATATTTTCAGAATTGCAGAAATATGAATTGTAACTTTCTTAAAGCTTGGCTGTAAAACAAGTTTATACTTTACACGTGCACTAACAGCTTTAAAAATAATTTTAGGAGATGATTTTTATTACAGTAACAGCAGCAATGGCTTTCAAAAGATACTTGAGGCTCTTCCTGGCTGGGAGGGGAGTTTGGGGGAGAATGGATACCTATATATGTATGGTTGAGTCCCTGTGACATTAACCTGAAACTATCACAACATTGTTTGTTAATTGACTGTGCCCCAATACAAAATAAAAAGCTTAAAACAATAAACAAAACCAATGGAGGAACATAGAATTTAAAAATATATATATATATACACACACACACACACACATACATATATATAT
This sequence comes from Cervus canadensis, assembly GCF_019320065.1. Taxonomy (NCBI): domain Eukaryota; kingdom Metazoa; phylum Chordata; class Mammalia; order Artiodactyla; family Cervidae; genus Cervus; species Cervus canadensis. Next base: position 31,165,589 of record NC_057400.1, on the reverse strand, counting down.
TTGAGGCTCTTTATGTAATAGCCCATGGCCAATGGAAAGAAGGATGCCTTCAAGGCTAACCGGGCATGTGAACAATAGTAAATCAAAAACTGTCTGCCCCAAGGAAAGTGTTGTCAAAATCTGAAGTAAATTTTGTATAACTCTCATGGTAATCTTAGCACATCAAAGGCTGCCAACTTGCTATTAGAGGCATCATCTTGACAAAGTTGTCAGCAGCATCAGCCTTACAAGAAACTTGCTAGAAATGCAAATACTCAGACCACACCTCTGAGCAGTTCTGGTCTGGGGTCCAACAAATTGTGTATTAATAGACATTCCAGGTTCTCGTGTTTGAGAACCACTGGTTTGAGAGAAACAGTGTCCTTCAGAAATCATATCATCTGTCAGTCAAGTTCCACATTACTGAAATAGCTTTCAGTGTTAGGGCAGATAATGAGGAAAAGGATATAATTCAGAACTATTATTCTCCTCCTGCCTATTAGAAACCCTTTCCCAAACAGCCAACATGACTCAAGGAAATCTGATGGGTCCCTGATGCAGAGGTGGACCGTGACTAGGCTAAGTCAATTATGGCAATCCCAACCTGCTTACCTGGGATATCATTAAGGGATAGTGCAGATCTGAATCTATTTGGGCCAGTGAAATACATAAAGGATGGTTTAGGTTTTGTGGCAAGGGATTTTATTATTCTTAAGAGCTAAAGGAGATTATTTCTTCCACTTCATGTAAACATCATGCTACCAGCAGGCTCTCAAGAACTTTAGGACAACCAGCCAGAAGACGAAGTGGATTTACCATGGGTTGTGCAGAATGGAAAGTCAGAAAGGATTTGAGTTCTGGATGACGTTGAATTAGCCCACCATGAAGCCTACCCTATGTCTGGCTTTTCTGTTATATATCCCAATGCCCTTTAAATAAGCCAAAAACATTCAGTTCAGTTCAGTTCAGTCGCTCAGTTGTGTCCAACTCTTTGCGACCCCATGAACCGCAGCACGCCAGGCCTCCCTGTCCATCACCAACTCCCAGAGTCCACCCAAACCCATGTCCATTGAGTCGGTGATGCCATCCAACCATCTCATCCTCTGTTGTCCCCTTTTCCTCCTGCCCTCAATCCTGTAACCAAAAGTATCCAAACTTTTGTAGGATACCCAATAAACCATGAGCCACCCTGAGACAGGGGTCTTGGCCTTAATTAGCTAAATATCCTGAGGGCCCAGTTTGATGCCTGGTAGATAGTGACCGATTAATAGATTTTTGTTGAATGAATGAAAAACTAAATGCATTTACATTTTATAAGTATATTCTACGAACCATAGCATCCAAAGAGGTAGAACTGCAATGCAAGTACCTTAAAATTTTTTTCCTTCAGAATGATGTCATCCTGTGCAGTTTTTCAACCTGATTGACATAGTGAGAAATCCTTTTATTAGGGACAGAAAGAATCTCTAAGTACACTTTAAAAAAAAAATTTTTACTTTAATATTTTAAAACTGCTCTTGAAGATGAAACATAACTGCTGCTTTTAATGATTGAGCATGTGTTCCTAAATCTATAGATTAAAAACATGAACAAGTCCCTGCTCCATCATCAGTTTCATTACTCACTTTTATTTTGTCTTTATAGTGTTGGCAGATGCTCTTAATTGCTCATGAGCATGAGTGGGAAGTGATTATAAACTTCAGATTTAATAAGAACACCAGAAGAGGGTGAAATATTGATAGATCAAACCACTCTATCATTTAGAGGGATTTTCTGGCTTCAGTCTTTATTTCCTCTCCCCACATCTGTAAAATTTCCAAACAAAAGTGATTGCTGCTTTTGTGCCCATGTGTGATTTAGGTTTTTCTCAAGACAGAAGAGACTTCAGCTTTCCCCAGTGAGACCACCATGAGGTCACACAGGGGCAGGACTAAGGCTGAGACCTGCCTCCCCATCTCTTGAGAACCAGACACTCTGCACAATGACGTGGCACAGATAACTCTGGCATGTATATATGAAGCCCCTGAAATGCCACAGCCATGATTTTCAGGCACTTTCGCCCCCCTGTTGGTGCCCAAGATGCTAAGTTTTCCCCATTTGATCAGACGTCTGATTCTTCTTAAGGTGAAATTTCAACTCTGTTTCCAGCTACAAATGGCAAATGTTATCATCTTAGTACTTTCACTCCTCACTTCTCCTGAATCACATATAATTTTAACACCACTAAGCAGCAAAATGATTCCTTAAATGCATTTGGCATTATCAACAATTGTTTTTTGTTTTAAATTAGACTAATCAGTAAATAAAGCAAACCATAGTACTTGAGAATGATGGCGCATGACATTTGGGGGAGGGTGACCCCAGGACCTTGAGCTCTTTTTCCTATTTAGGCCTGCCTGTTGTCCCCTTCTGCCCGGAGCAACCCAAGAGCATATCCTTCATGTTCTTTTCCTGGCATTTAAACTCAAGCATGCTGCTTTTGCTGCTAAGTCGCTTCAGTGGTGTCTGACTCTGTGCGACCCCATAGACGGCAGCCCACCAGGCTCCGCCGTCCCTGGGATTCTCCAGGCAAGAACACTGGAGTGGGTTGTCATTTCCTTCTCCAATGTGCAAAAGTGAAAAGTGAAAGTGAAGTCGCTCAGTCGTGTGTGACTCTTCGCGACCCCATGGACTGCAGCCTACCAGGCTCCTCCGTCCATGGGATTTTCCAGGCCGGAGTACTGGAGTGGGGTGCCATTGCCTTCTCCCAAACTCAAGCATATTAGGATATAAATGTCTAAAAGTTCACCTGGCCTCTTTGGGAATTTTTAATTTTAGAAGGGACGAACCCCTTTTTCTGGAACTTCTAGCATCTGCAAGCTAGGAGAAGCATTCATGAAGGACGGTGGTGGCAGTATTCCCCTTGGCTCTGATTTCACCCACCACCAGGCTGTCCTTTGGGATGACACCCCTGACTACAAGCAAAATTAAAAGATTCAATATCAGTGGAGAGAGGGTCCAAGCTTTTGTCTTTGGATCATGAAAAAATAGGATGGTGGTTTTATTTCTGCGGGTGCTTTTAAACTTATTGTTAGCCATAGGAAAGCAAAACCACGTTCTGTCCATTGCGAACAGAACTGTCCTGTAAGCAAGCAAGTGCTTTCTTGCTCACAGATCGATCTGGAAATTAGTCAAAACAGATTAATATTCCTCCATGGGCCCTCTAAATGGAACTATTTACCTTGGATGGTTATGTGAAGAGTTGTCACCTTAGATCGATCGGAGGGGGCTTCTAATCCCCTCCACACTCCACTCCTCCATAATACATGAGGACTTACTCATGGACACCAACAGCCTTGTTCTCTGTGTTACACATGGACCACAAAATATGTAAGGCTATAGGTTCCCCCAGTAAATCCAGTTCTCAGATAACATACCAACAGCACCGTGGGCTTGTTAGCCTTAAGCCAATTAAGGCAATTAGTGTTATTTAATATGCAATGTTCTCCAATACACACCCTGGCAGGAATATTGAAAAATACAAGCCTCAAGAATTCTGATTTATCTTCCCGTTGCCAGAGCCAGCTGCTAGTGCCAAACAGCACTGCATGTGCTCCTGGCATAACTTTATTAATAATCTTGGCAAACAAAGAATCCTTCAACAAATAGCAGTCGCTTTTTGATTATATTGTGCCACAGATAATAATTGCTTCAAATTGAGTGTATTTGCTTATGCATAATGAAAAAAAAAAGATCACATAACAGCTTGATTATGAAAACTAACGGCATGTTGGAAAGCTACCAAGAATTCACTCAAATTGGACATTTTAATTGTTTTACCTCAGTTGCTGACCCAGGCCAAATTCATTTAAAACAAATTTTGCATACCAAAATCTCTATAAAACAAGGGGATTTCCAACCTACTGGCAATGATTCATTTAGAGTTAATGAATGTGAAAACGTTTTTTAAAGCTTCATAAAATATACTATTATTATTATTGGAATAAGATTGAATTCAGCAGAATTCCAGTATACAGAAAAATCTAAATTGGCTCTTGCAGGTCTGGGAAAGGAGATTTGACCTGAACTGTACATTAGAAATCCAAATTATTCAGGCTAGATCTTTGCATGCAGGTGTTCTACAATTATTTCTATTTAAAAATGGATTGTGCTTTTTCAGAACAATGTGGAAGTTTCTTTGATTATTGGTTGACATAATGGCTACCATTTATAGAGCAATCACTGTGTTTCAGACACTGGGCTAAATAGTTTACAAGCATTATCCAGGTTAATACTCGCAACAGCCCTATTGGGTAGATATCCTTGTCCCACCTCTCACTTAGTAGGTTCAGGGCAAAGATTCATTGCATGAATAGAGAAGTTAGGTAACAGGCTCCACATTCACAGGTAGGAAACCAGGGGTTTAGACTTCAGGGGTGATTTCCAGCAGCTGTTTTCTTAGATCCTTTATTGATGCTTCTTTCCTGTTTTTAGGAGTGATGCTCTGAAGTTCCCAAATTCTGAGTCCCCAGACAAGGTTATGTGTAACCACAGTAGGAATTCCTCTAGGTAATACTATTTAGGAGTCCAGGCAATGTGACACCGATCAGTTATGGCACCTATCTGTTGTCCCCAGAGCTCCAGGTGAGGCTGCTGACACCACCAAGGACTGGGTGGTTGAGGAAGTTAAGATGGCAGCACACAGTTTGAATTCAGTCAAGGACTGAACAGTCTTGCCCAAACTATTTTCCTGTTGAACATTCCACTTAGTCGGTCACTGACTTTTCAATATTAGTGACGGGTTGACGCACATTATTAATATGGTCATGGCCAGTGCTAGGCAACATTTTGACATGGATTAATTTCCCCAAGGCACCCTCTCTACATCCTTTCAGGATCCTGCTCCATCTTTATCTGCTCCAGGTGTCACCTCCCTCCAGTCCATTACTTAACCAGCTCACGTTTATTAAAAATAAAATTAAGATGGTTATCTTATGATTTTAGCCAAGGGACCCTTCTCCAAATGCAATCTTAGTTGGAAGTACAAAAAGGAACCAGTCTAATCTTCTCTCAAGGGTGTGGGGCTAAAGGTCTAGAATCACATTAACTCAATGACACTTACACCTGAGTGAGGAATCTCTAGATCTTATCCCAGGGTCCACTTCATTTCAAAAATCTCTCAGATAACTGCAATGACTTAATTGATTTCCTCTCTGATTTCCTCTGTTAACAGCTGGCAACTGTCCAAGTTGTATCCCTCTGTTTTTCACACACAGATTAATTTCTCAGCTTAGTTAAACTGTAAACTCCACCATGGCAGGGACCTCACTTTACAAGTCTTTTGTGTTTTTCATTTAAACAGAAGATTCCCATCTACTGTAGCTAATTCACCAGAAGTGGACTTTGGAAACAGTTCTCGTCAAGTTAAAGCAAAACAGAAAGAAAAATTAAGGCAGGAGGTATTCAGTTTTATGAAACCCCCTGCCTGCTTTTTTTTACACCTTCAGCTTTGGGTGACAGTTAGAACAGTGGTTAGTAGTCAGAGAACCAGAGTTCAACCAGCCTCAGCTTACAATTTTATTTACTTCTGTGTGCTTCAGTGTCCTAATCTGTTAAAGGAGATAAGGGCCTCATCAGCTATTTTGTGAGGATTTAGCAATATTTTCTGTAAAAAGCACATGGTAGACCCACAGTAACTTTCAGCCTCATTCTACTTTCCTTTGTGTTTTGAATCCTTTGGAACATTTGACCTAGTTAACCAGTCCACAAATTCCTAGCTATATGTTAATTGGGTTAAGAAAACTTCTTACCAATACTGCCTTGCAGGCACCTCTTCTGAGATTTAATCTCACCTATTACACTGTCCTGGATATAAATCTTACAGACTTCACTATTCTGTGTAGCTGTGTATTCATCCTGAGATTTGACTGTATCCTTGGGTGGTGATTTGGGTTCAAAGGAGGGTGCTGGAAGAGCAGGCAAGGAACAGTCTTGTTTATATCTCTTCACCCAAGCACCCTTCCTGCCTCCCACCTCCCACTTCCTCCACAGAGATGACTGGCTTTGATTTTGCCTCCATTTGTTTAGTTCTAAAAATTTAAAAAGAAAACATTAGTCATTAGGGAAGGATTTCAACATGGTTTTGTAGACAAGTGCTTCTCAGACTTCCATATACTTAAGCAATCTCCTGGCATCTTCTTAGATGACAGATTCCAAGTCAGTAGGGGGTGGGGCTGAGGCCCAAGAATCTGCATTTGTCCTAAGTGCCTGGGAGATGTGGGTGCTGCTGACCCACAGCCCACACTTGGAGGAGCTAACCTCTAGATGATTGCATCAAAGCAACGGAAGCTAGTCATAAGAAACACAGGGAGGAGTATAACTACAAAGGAAAAATGAAGCAAAAACTCAGTCTCAAAATTCAGTTGGTGATGTCACATGTGCATCATGAGAATAGAGAGAATGCATGTCTTCATTTATGCATTTGACATTTTTTTCACCGTCTCTTTGCTTAAACACCAGTCTCAGATACTCACTCTTGATCTCACTTACCACTGGGAAAAACTCTACTCTCCTTTATATACCCCCCTGCCCCCACTGTGGCTCAATGGTGAAGAATCTGCTTGCAGTGCAGGAGACACAGAAGATGTGGGTTCGATCTCTGGGTTGAGAAGATCCCCTGGAAGAGGGCATGGCAACCTACTCCAGTATAGGCCACGGGGTTGCAAAGAGTCAGACATGACTGAAGTGATTGAGTAGGGTATGAGCACATACACATATGTATATTTCCTGGAAAATAAATAAACTGGAGCAAGCATGTATTTTAGAAGATTTTTAAATCTATCTTCCATTTCCACACAGTCCAATAACAAATACTTGAAAACTGCTGTGAAGGTTGGTGTAATTCCATGTTACACCAACATGGAATTACCAGCCCTGATCTGGAGTCTGCTGCTGCTGCTAAGTCGCTTCAGTCGTGTCCGACTCTGTGCGACCCTACAGATGGCAGAGTCAGGACTGTCTAAATCCTGGCTCCAGCACTCATTAGCCTTGGGCTGGTTATTTAACATTTCTGTATGTCAGAATGAGGCTTACCATAGTTTTTATCTTGAGAAAGTTGTGAGGATAAATTGAATTACTATAAGCAAAGGGCTTAGAACAGTGCCTCACACACAGGAAACACCATACAAGTATAAAGTATTATGTAAGCGCATTTATGTAATTCTTCACATTATGGAATAGTTTTGACTTTAAGAAATGATCATATGCCTATGTGATCTGTGTGTGATGCAAATAAGCATTTTGGGTGTTAGTCAACCATTTCAGAGAATATTCTCTATGAATAATCACATGCCAAGGAACCTGCTCCTTTATTTGAATGTGTACTTGTGAGTTTACTTAATGTTACTCTAATAGTATCAACCAAATTTTTAATTTTTTCTTTTGGTAATAAATGTATCTATGAGATAGTCACTTTTGTGTACTCTAAGACAAATTGTATCTCACAAGTTCTTGGTGGAGAATATCAATATTACACATTAAAAAGTATTCTAAGGTCAAATAACTTGAGAGGCATAGACTATAGTAGTTGAGTATGGATAGGCTTTGCATTCACTTCTTATATGCACAAGACTTAGTTCTATCATCTCTAACCTGTGTTATCTTGACCAAGTCATTTTATTTTCATTTCCAAAATGTAAATTCCACTCATATTACTATCTTGTAAGATTCTGATGAGGTATTTTTTGTTGTTTAGTCGCTAAGTCATACCTAAATCTTAGTGACCCCTTGGAGTGCAGCACGCCAGGCCTCCCTGTCCTTCATTATCCCCCAAAGTTTGCTCAAATTCATGTCCATTGAGTTGGTGATACCATCCAACTATCTCATTTTCTGTCAACTCCTTCTCCCCTTGCCCTCAATCTTTCCCAGCATCAGGGTCTTTTCCAATGAGTCAACTCTTCGCATCAGGTGGCCAAAGTGTTGGAGCTTCAGCTTCAGCATCAGTCCTTCTAATGAATATTCAGGATTGATTTCCTTCGAGTGACTGGTTTGATCTCCTTGCAGTGATCAGATATAAGTGAGACAATACAAATTAAGTCCTCAGTACGGTGCCAGTTCAATAGTAATTTCCCAATCAATGAAATGATAATGGCAACAACAATAAATTCACTTGGGGGTGGTGAGACTAGGAAATGAACAGAACTAGAGACAATACAAACATGTGTAATATAAATTTTAACATGTCCAGTGTCAAGAGAAAAAGTCACATATGTTTCCCAACAGTCATCTTTGTGCCTCTTTCTAGTCTTTATAGGTAGGATAATCAGTTAACCCATATTGCCCAACACAGTCCCATCTCTTGCTTGTGGGCCTCACATCATTGCTAGGAGCACAGCCTTTGACTCCCCAGAAGTGTACCAGTTAGGACAACAAATTTCATGGTCACCCACCTAAAGAACTCTCTCATGTGACCCTCTGCCTCATTAAGATGCATGGCTTTCAGATGATGGGAAAAAAAAAAAAAGGACTACTTGCCCCAAGTATTACAAACCTCCAATTTTCTTGAAAATAGAATTGAAATTCCAAAAATGTATTTCCCTTGTGACAAACCTCAATGTATCTTCTCTGTCTCTGTCCCCAAGACGGATATTTGAGATTGTTTGATTTCTCTGACATGAAGATTGTTGGGAGGTGGGGAATTAAGCATGAGGAGAAGCAAGATCGAGTTGTAGAGAATCTATGGTAGAAAACATAGGTGGGGCCAGGAAACAGCATCACAGGGCAAAGGATGGACTAAAGATACAGGGAGAGAAATACTCCATCAGTGGATCCATTTTCTGGCATTGATTTTCATTTTTACCTCCTGCTTCTCCCCCCAGTATAATGATTAGTACACAGTGCAGCCTGTGTGGTTTTACAAAATGCAGACTATAGCCAGGCAGCCTCAGTTCATGTTCAGGCTCCAACTGCATAACTTTGAGCAAGTTACTTCACTTCTCTGAGCATCATTTTCTCCCTGGGGCAAAATAGGGCTAATCACCTATGGGATTGATACCAAGATTAAATAAGGTAATACATATAAAGTTCTTTCTCAGAACAGCGCCCAGTGCTTAGTAAATTCTTTAGTGCTAACTTTTGTCTTATTTCAGGACTATGGTTATAATAATAGAGTCAATCTAAGATTCATCCTGATTCTACTTTAGATCAAATTCATTGATCCATCTCCTACAGCAATAGTATTATTATTACTATCATTCTCTTCAGATTCATTCTAGTCAACTTTTTTTAATGTTCATGTGTTTATGTTAATATGAATTTTCATCTTTCAGTGTTTACTTTCAAACATGTGATTAACAATAGCTCAAAAAGAAAAACTATATGCCCAAGAAAAGTTAAGGATGAGCCCTGGATTTAATTGTAAGAAAAATCAAAGTAGCCAACGGTAATAAAAACCCTTTAATGGATTCTATTGTTTAAAGGGAATGGTATTTTGATCACTACTATAGGAAGACATTCAATTACTATCATAAACTGTTTTAGATTGATCTGCAACATACACATTTTGGTGGGCAGAAGAAGAAATGAGATAGACTATTTAAAAGAAATGAAAATTATTTACAGAAAAACAAACAACCCAATCAAAAAGTGGGAAAAAGACCTAAACAGACATTTCTTCAAAGAAGATACACAGATGGCTAACAAACACATGAAAAGATGTTCAACATCACGCATTATTAGAGAAATGCAAATTAAAACCACAATGAGATATCACCTCACACCAGTCAGAATAGCCCTCATCAAAAAGTCTACAAATAATAAATGCTGGACAGGGTGTGGAGAAAAGGGAATGTTCTTGCACTGTTGATGGGAATGCGAATTGATACAGCCACTATGGGAGATGGTATGGAGATTCCTTAAAACCTAGGAATAAAACCACCATATGACCTAGCAATTTCACTCCTAGGCATATATCCTGAGGAAACCAAAATTGAAAGAGACACATGTATCCCATTGTTCATTGCAGCACTATTTACAATAGCTAGAACATGGAAGCAACCTAGATGTCCACCAACAGATGAATGGATAAAGAAGTTTTGGTACATATACACAATGGAATATTACTCAGCCATAAAAAGGAACGTATTTGAGTCAGTTCTAATGAGGTGGATGAACCTAGAACCTATTATACAGAGTGAAGTGAGTCAGAAAGAGAAAGATAAATACCATATTCTAATGCATATATACGGAATCTAGAAAAGTAGTACTGAAGAATTTATTTACAGGGCAGCAATGGAGAAACAGACACAGAGAATAGACATATGGACATGGGGAGAGGGGAAGAGAGGATGAGATGTATGGAAAGAGTAACATGGAAACTTGCATTACCATATGTAAAATAGATAGCCAATGGGGATTTGCTGTGGGGCTCAGGAAATTCAAACAGGGGCTCTGGATCAACCTAGAGGGGTGGGGTGGGGAGGGAGATGGGAGGGAGGTTCAAAAGGGGAGGGATATATGTATACCTGTGGCTGGTTCATGTTGAGGTTTGACAGAAAACAGCACATTTCTGTAAGGCAATTATCCCTCAATAAAAAATAAATTAATTTAAAAAAATAGAAGAAATGAGATGGTTTAGAAATAACCTCATGTCATGGATAGAATAATGTCCCCTTTTCCCAAAGAGAACAGTATGAGGAAATAATTGTTTTAAAATGTAAGATCCAAACAAGACATCTGATTTAAATTGTGCAAAGCACCATTAGCACCACTGACATAAATTAGAGGAAAAAGACTTGCTGGGTCAGGTATGTGTCCTTTTAACCAGGTACCATGGAGACAGGCACCATAGAAACAGGTAAATCTTATGTTTTCCTTTTTTTAAGCTCTTGAACTTATGATGCAGTTGCTTCAGCTTTGTTTGTATATATAGATCTATAGCAAGACTATGAGACAATCATTTAGATAATTCAAAAATTTAAAGGCATACTTCTTTTTCTCTTTAGAGAGAAGATGAATTTTAACCCAGTTTAATGGCAATTGTCTCAGTTACTCAAATAAACTGGAAAAAAGATTCTGGCAGATGTTAAAATCAGGTCGTTTCTGTTGATTAGTCTTTAGGGACTCTTATGATGGAGGATATTCAAAATGAATAAACCACAGTAGTTAATATGTCCATTCCCTCTTTAAGGCCTTATCTAATGTAGAAAGTGACTCTAAAACATTAAAAAAGCCCATTTTTCTCCTGTAGAAATATAAGATGGCAATTATAGAATACAGAAAAGAAAATACAAGATAAAAAGTGCCACCTAAATAATCAAAAAGGATGAAAGAAAATTTAATGTTTCCACAATGTTAAGTACAGAGTTCAGTTTCTTGAAAAGTGGCAGTCCACACACCATGCTTATCTAACCACTGGGAGTGTTTGTCACAAAGAGGAGTTGTTTTGTATTTCCTCCGGTTTCCCATTTGGCTAGCTTTTTATCTTACTCTGGACTACAATCATATCAAAGCAGTTCTGAGATTCCTTCTGATTCTACTTTTTGATCAAATTAATCAATGGATTAGGGTTAGGGTTAGGGTTAGGGTTAGAATCAATGGATTCATCTAACAATGTATGCCTGGTCCTCCTGGGACTCTCCTGACTGTGCTATCAAGGAGTGGTTGAATCTGAAGAGTCTGAAGGTTAGCACCCAAAGAATTCTTAGAATCCTTTCACGCCACAGCTGCTGCCTCCATCCCAAGGATGGGTTCTATGTACAATCAGTTTTAGTTCTTCCTGGCAGAGGTCTGTTGAGAAGAAGCAGAGACCAATTTACTTTAAGGGCAAGGACTTTGGTTTTGCTAACCTATGTACACTGCACATATACATAACCTGAATACCCCTTAGTCTTATAAACATGAGAGTTTTATGAAGGTATAGTAACATTAATAGAGTTAAAGTAGTTAACAATACAGTCCAAATTCTGATGGGTTCTATCCCCCATTCCCGGCCCTTAATTTTCCCAGCTGTTGTATCTCAGAGTCCTCTAAATGTGTTTCTTTATAAGAAGATATCAGGAAATACTTCTTTATACAAGGCTTTAATCATGTAGTGATTTATCCTTATTACAAAAAATCAGTGCACCAAGACAGCAGCCATTGCTCTCAAGCAAGTTGGTGGAGGGTCACTGCATCCTTCCCTTTAAAATACCTGCTTTGTTTGCACTGAAGGGAAAAAAATAACTCTGCTTGGAGCTCCTTTGTTCAAAAAGCCTGCTTGCTTGATATATGTCCTCTAATCTATTTAGGGAGGGACTTGTTCTTTGTTTAAGATCTAATGGGATTTCCCCTGGGTGAAGTTTAATGGGATTAGGCAACAGAAGGTTGTGAGAAGATTTCATCAACCTCTTTCAATCTCTGCCCAGAAAAGGTTCTAAAAAGGATAAAGATGTATCCTCCTTTTGCTATAAACACTCAATTGAGTGTCCCCACAGATGACCAGCTACAGGTTATGGATCAAATCCATCTTTGTCCCCTCCCATCATCAAACAAGCTATTCCAGGTCAGACCACTTGACAGGACCACTTGAACCAAGAATGCTACTTTCATGGAAAAAACAAACAACCAAGCAAAACAGAAAACCTTGAAAGAAATCAGTGTAAGGAATATTTTTGGAGTGTTGAATCTGATAGGAAAACAAAGTACATGAAATCGTTTAATCCACTTCTATCTCTTCTTATTGCAGTGAAATATTTGTCTCTATGAGATTTAAGTAAGAGAAATGATCAATCCTTGATGAATGAATCTTTCCTAATTTTCCAAGAAAAAGCTGTCTATTTGTATTCTTCTTGCTGGTGAATTACTAAAGTTACTGTTTATTGCCTTTTCCAGTTATTTATCTCTAGGAAAATCTCCACTTCAGTGGTCTCTAGTTTGACAGAGAAAAGAATGAAATTGTTTTTTGTCACTACTGCCTCTGAAACTCAACAAAATGAACAAAGAGGACAAAACATAAAGAATAAAAGAAAGAGACTGTCTTCAATAAATGTGGGAAATTCCTACAACCACATACACAAAATTATAAGGCTAGCTGACAGATCCAACAGGACAATCCTAAGGGCAGACTCACACCCTGTGGACTTGTGACAATGTCTCAGCTATGGTGGACATTGTAGGTTGTCCACTTGATAGACCTTTCTTATACACACTACCTCCCTCTTCATGTCTCTGCCCCTGGCTTTATTCTTTGTCAATAGATCCTGGATTTGTGTGTGCATGGGGTCGTCATGAATTTCAGATGTTAATTATGATTAGTCTTGGGCCATCGACATAATTTGTCTTTGTCACTAAGTTGAGATTGATAAGTGACACACGTCTAGAAAATGGGTATGACAGGGTTCTCCTGGAAGACTTTTGTTCACCTTGAAAAAGAACACAGATAGGTGAATCTCTTTACTGCCTCTGAATATTACTATCTGCATGTGATTCCTGGAAATATAGCAATGGTCTGAATACCTTGAAAGGAGTCAGCCTGAAGGGAAAGTGAACAAGTCAAATTTGGCAGTAGGAAAAGATGCAGTGGATCTGACCCACTGAGAACCACCCTGCAAACGTCCACCGGTTGATTCTTCATTACACAGACAATGTATGTCATGGTCATTTAACCTCTCTTATCTGTAGCTAAAGTACCATCCTGAGGTACATAATAATTCAAGAGGCATTTATTCAGTCAGATTTACTGAATCTTGGTTAAAAAAAATACCTCTGATGGACCCATTGTTCCTTTATTATAATGACAAGGTGTGGGGGCTGAGGCCAATCAATGAAAGCATCCCTCAGCTCTGGTCCATCAGAGGGGCATGTTGTGGGAAAAGGTTGAGCATAAATAATCTATTCAGATCTATCATTAACAATAGGCAAATGTAGAGACTTAGTTTTAAATCAGAATTTAAATGTTTAAAGCTTTGAAAATGTAGATATAGGAATATATCTCGATGTGGACCATTTTTAGAGTTTACTGAATTATTTTATGGTTTGGCTTTTTGGCCACAAGGCAAGAGGAATCGTAGCTTCTCGACCCTCAAACCCATACCCCCTGCACTCGAAGGCAAAGTCTTAACCACTGGACCACCAAGGAAATCCATGTTAGTAAAACTCTTGAAGGAGGAGAATGGTGGAAAAAATGTAATTGGACTAAATTTCCAACCTTACAAATTAGAGAGTTGATTAATATAGCTTAAAGCAGACAAATCAAGAAATAGATCTTGGAATTTCCCTGGTGGTCCAGTGGTTGAGACTTCACCTTTCAATGCAGGAGGTGTGGGGTCAATCCCTGGTCAGGGAGCTAAGATTCCCCCATGCCACAGACAAACAAAGAAACAAAATAAAACAGAAGCAGTGTTGTAACAAATTCAATAAAGACTTAAAAAAAAAAAAGTAGAAATATATCTTTAAATGCATTATTTCAAGATATAATGAGATCCATAAGAAAAATGTAAATTAAGAACAGACTAACTAAAATAAAGAAACAGAGTGGAGGAGGAAAGAGGAAGAAAATGCGAGTGTTTCGGTTTACTCAAGGAGAAAGTCAATATGGACTCTCTGAAACTGAAAGAGACAGAGACAGAGACAGAGAGAGAGAAATTAAGATTATTGTTAAAATGTATAAACATCGTCTTCAAGATCTAAAAGCGGAGTACATACCTTCCAAGCCATTGGTGGGAAACATACCCAAAGCAAAACATTTATGGGCCATAGATTTTAAAAAATAGATAATTTAGAAAACAATGACAACAAATCATATAAAAACTAAGAACAAATATATCGACCATGCCAATAAATGCAAATAAAATGAACTGAACCATTAAAAGAGCAAGACTCTCAGATTGGAGAGAAACCTTAAGATCTCAGGGCACTAGTGAAGTGCTGTCCAGGTGTAAGTGGGGAAGATAGCCTTTCCATTCCCAGTTTTAAGCTGCAATTTTTCATTTATTCTCAAAAGTTCCACTGCTTAGAAAGTTTTTGCTCACAGAGTGTTTCATGAAAACATTTTCTTCAGCTTAAGGCTCTACCCTTTCTGTTGAGGATCAAGACTATTTCAAACTGTAGTGTAGAGAGATGCCACGTCACCTTTTTCAATTACTTTGAGTTTCCTCATTTTTTTTTCCTGGAACCAATTCAAAAATTTCTTTCCCTTTTTTCACACCCTAAAAGAAAAGTCTAGGCACACATCAGTTCTGTTCAGTTCAGTTGCTCAGTCGTGTTTGACTCTTTGTGACCCCATGAACCACAGCACGCCAGGCCTACCTGTCCATCACCAACTCCTGGAGCCCACCCAAACCCATGTCCATTGTGTTGGTGATGCCATCCAACCATCTCATCCTCTGTTGTCCCCTTCTCCTCCTGCCCTCAATCTTTCCCAGCATCAGGGTCTTTTCAAATGAGTCAGCTCTCTGCATCAGGTGGCCAAAGTATTGGAGTTTTAGCTTCAACATCAGTCCCTCCAATGAACAGCCAGGACTGATCTCCTTTAGGATGGACTGGTTGGATCTCCTTGCAGTCCAAGGGACTCTCAAGAGTCTTCTCCAACACCACAGTTCAAAAACATCAACAACAAAGCTCTTAGCTTTCTTTATAGTCCAACTCTCACATCCATACATGACTACTGGAAAAACCATAGCCTTGACTGGATGGACCTTTGTTGACAATGTAACGTCTCTGCTTTTCAATATGCTATCTAGGTTGGTCACAACTTTCCTTCCAGGGAGCAAGCATCTTTTAATTTCATGGCTGCAATCACCATCTGCAGGGATTTTGGAGCCCAGAAAAATAAAGTCAGCCACTGCTTCCACTGTTTCCCCATCTATTTGCCATGAAGTGATTGAATGGGATGCCATGATCTTAGTTTTCTGAATGTTGAGCTTTAAGCCAACTTTTTCACTCTCCTCTTTCACTTTCATCAAGAGGCTCTTTAGTTCTTCTTCACTTTCTGCCATAAGGGTGGCATCATCTACATATCTAAGTTTATTAATATTTCTCCCAGTTGATTCCAGCTTGTGCACACATCAAGCTGTAAGCTATCAACTGCCCATCTTATTCAAGAACATAAAGACTTTGTTTTTAAAATGGAGCAGTTGGGATACTCTGTCACACTAGTATCATAACTCGTTTGAGTTAATTTATCCCCAATGTGGTAGGCAATGAACTAGTAAGTCATGAAGATGGTGCAAGCTGCATGTTATAGGCTATGAGATTTACAGTTAGGTTAAAAAATAACAAACATATTCCATGAGTATAGAAATGAATGTCACTGCATTCATATGGACACATCAGCTTCAGTGTTTCAACAGAATGAATGGGTAAAATTCATCAAAGTAACACACACTTCTAAAGAGGAAAGAAGTTTGAATGGTTATGAGATACATTTATTAATAAAGGCTTGTGCATGCAAAGTTGCTTCAGTTGTGTCTGACTCTTTGCAACCCTATGGACCATAGTCTGCCAGGCTCTTCTGTCCATGGGATTCTCCAGGCAAGAGTGCTGGAGTGGGTTGCCATGCCTTCCTCCAGAGGATCAACCCAGGGATTGAACCTGTGTCTCTTATGTCTCCTACATTGGCAGGCAGGTTCTTTACCACTAGCACCACCTAGGAAGCCTAAATAAAAGTTTGGTGCATAAATTTTTTCAAATTGGAAAACCACAGATGGGCAGGTCAAATTCCATTCTAGCTTTGAAAGAGTGGTTCTCCACCTCAGTGAGGACATCTGGATGAGGCAATCAGATGCCGGATATGTTGCAATTCCTTAGCAATAACAGTTAAAGTGTAGACATTTGAAAATGATTTACTGAACAAAAACCAGAACAGGTTCAAGGTTATCTATATAACCACTCTTCTTACATTTTGATATGCCTTATTGAGATTAAATAAAAGGGATTTAGGTATAGCTACTCCTTAGAGAATTCCAAATAAATCTGTATGTACCCATGGGCATGTGTAAAAACCATCAGTTTAAATACTGATGCTTAGAAAACAACCTAAAAGAACAATTTGAAAGGCACTGAAACCAAATGAGAGAGGTGTATCAGAGGGATCCACTAAGACACTGCCCCAGGAATGCTTGGATTTCCCTAGAAAATCTGAAGTAGCTATGAATATTTTTTAAAGAAAATAAACACCTGGGAAAATTACTGGGAACAACTTGTAAATCCTCTTCCTTCATTTGTCCAAGTAACTGAGCTGGCCCACCCCAAGAGGCATAAAATCTGTGGAATTTGCATTCCCTAGGAGGTGGAATACAAACCCTGAGTAAGCTAGGACTGCAGTCTTTTGTAACCAACTATAATTTTATTGATTTTCATCTGTTACCCAAGTCTTGTTAAGAGAAATGAGAGGTCTGCCAAAGCAAATAGAAAGACGCGTCGACTGCCATCTGAGTTTTATGTTATGTAGGTTACGCCTATTGATGGAATTTGAAATTGGAGGTTGCCAGGAAGCCAGAAGGAAAGTTCAGAATGATATATGCTCTCAGAGAACAAACAGTACTCCTTTTTCTAATTTCTACTTTTTTGCCCCATGGAACTTTATCCATCTTTTGGTAATAAAAGACAACACATGAGTCATTTATCAATGCAAATAATTTTAGTATTGTGGGTAATGGCTAAATATGATCAGTCTTTGACATAAGCTTTTTTCCCCTATGAATTCCAATGAAATAGTTGAGGTTTTATTATACTGAAGTTTTCCTTAGTGAAATAGTTGAGGTTTTATTATACTAAAGTTTTCCTTTTAAGATATATAGAAAACAGTCAAGACTTTTAAAAGTTAAAATCATTTAGCATTTCATTGAAAAAAGCTACATTTCTATGGAGGATAAAAACTGAACCATTTGCTTTTTATTAGTTTTTAGTATTTCATAGAAGATTAGAGTTCACAGAATAGGAAGTCTCTATAAGCCAATCTTAACTGGTGATCACCAGCTTCTCTATCTCCGTCTACTCCTTTTATTCACACATTTACAATTCAATATAAATAATATTTTTACATAAAACATCTCAGGTATTTTAAAACATTGATTCCCTTGACAGTTTCTTCCCTAGTCTAAATCTCTAGAGCACCTAAACGCTCCTCTATTTTTACAAATCTGGACATTGCTTTACAGAGAAATAATTTGCCTTAACAAATGTCTACTTGAAACAATGCACGTGAAAATGCTGTAAGAAATTGTCTCTGTATAAATGATATATATTTATTGACTTTCTCTCCCTAACTCTAATAGACCCATGCTTACCATATAGATGGTAATAGAGAAGATAAGTTTATTTTAGCAATAAAAATAGAAGCTCCATAAGTTTGTTGAGAAAGTATTTTGTTCCTGACGCTTGCTGGGAATGCAAAGATGAAAAGACACAGTCTCTGTCATCAAAGTGCTTAGAGAAAAATGTGAGAGGGCCCCATCAACAGACAATTGCAATGGCCTAAAACCGTGTCAAGGTCTTCAGTCCTACGAGGTCACAGAGAGGCCCCACACCAAACAAGGAATCAAATGCATAGCTCTGAAGGCACCATGTCTTGTTCTGAGTTTTGAATGCTGGTTATAAGGCGTCAGACAGAAGAGCTGGGGTGGACAGGGTGCTCCAGGAAAAGAGGGAGAACCATGAGCAAGGCCTCCAGGCCAGAACCAGTGTGCCTTATGGGGAACCCTCAGCAATTCTGGGTTGCTGAACAGAATCATGGAAGGGAGTTGGGATGGGAGATGACACTGAAAATAAAGGAAGAGCTTAAAGAGTGGCAAAGAGCTTATACTTTATTTTGTAGAGGAGAATGAGCTATGAAAGAGTTTAATCCTGAAAGGGTCACCATTAGGATTGTATTCTCAAGTTTATCAGACAAGTCCCTTAACTATCTGGAGTGTTGGTTTTCTTATCTATAGGAGAAAGGAGAAAGGTGGAGTAGATAATTTCTAAGAGCTTTCTGGCTTGAAGATTTGGAAAATGAATTCAAACAAGAAAAAACTTACACTTTTATAGTTGGCCATAAAAGTTAAAACCAGAGAGAGCTTTATGTTATTACATTCTTATATAGGATCATAATTCTATAGGCCCGCCATCTCCTCAGTAGGAAACTCTGTTTAAACCAAGTGGGCTTCCAGGGCTCTATGTATGTGTGTGTGTTGGAGAGGAGAATTAGGGGTGGAGAGAAAGGGAGGGGTGAGAGTGAAGTCTGTTTACTGTTGAGAGTGAAGTCATATATATTAGGAATGCTAAAGGAAATTCAAGGAAGATTACTTCTAATGGTAAAAGATTTGATAATCCGTGAGTACTGCTATCATCATTGGCATAGGAAAAAATGGCTAGAGATGTTCTTAAATGCATTTTTTATGTACTGTCTTTGCTACCAGAATATTTTTACTGTTTGAATGGTCAGAAAATAATCACCTCTCTCTGTTGAATTTATGTGCCGATCAACATTCTTGGATTGTTTCTCCTTTCTTCTGCTGCTGCTTGACGAGGTGAAGAACTGTCATAAGTATTCATCTTCAAATATACTTTTGTCCTTCAGGGCAAGTTTTCACCAAAGTCTTGAAAATCATGCTTCAACCAAGCCTCCTATGCCTTAATAAATGTATGTTCAAAAACACCAAAGAGGGGCCTTCCCAGGTGGCTCCATGGTAAAGAATCCATCTGCCAATTCAGGAGACATGAGTTTGATCCTTGATCCGGGAAGATCCCACATGCTGCAGAGCAACTAAGCCCCTGCAGCACAACTACTGAGCTTGCTTGCTGCAACTACTGAAGCCCATGCATTTGAGAGTCCTCATACCACAACTAGACAGCAGCCCTGCCTGCTACAGCTAGAGAAAACCCTGTCCAGCAATGAAGACCCAACACAGCCAAAAATAAATAAATCAATGAAAAATTATTAAAAAAAAAACACCAAAGACTCACTCTGTCTCTCTCTCTCTCTCTCTCTCTCACACACACACACACACACACACACTTACTTCCCCAAGCACACTATGGACTTGCCCGCCCCACTCACAGCATCTGACCTTGTTTTAAAGTATAATGTAGTGGTTTATAATGTTGATAATGAATGCCTTGAGATATGAATTGGTGTTCTTTATAAACAAATCAAAGTGATTTAAAATCAGGTGTGAGTTGTCTG
This sequence comes from Cervus canadensis, assembly GCF_019320065.1. Taxonomy (NCBI): domain Eukaryota; kingdom Metazoa; phylum Chordata; class Mammalia; order Artiodactyla; family Cervidae; genus Cervus; species Cervus canadensis. The sequence continues at coordinate 31,145,491 of NC_057400.1, read as the reverse complement.
GCCTCTTGAGATCTTCCCTGTAGCTCAGATGGTAAAGAATCTGCCTGCAATGCCGGAGACCTGGGTTCGATCCCTGGATCAGGAAGATCCTCTGGAGAAGGGAATGGCAATCCACCCCAGTATTCTTCTCTGGAGAATCCCATGGATAGAGGAGCCTGACGAGCTGCAGTTCGTGGGGTCGCAAAGAGTCAGACACGACTGAGCGACTAACCCACACAAACCTGCTCATTTTGTCCCTTTGCTTAGTATCTGTTTTTGTGAGAATTTTGGTGAGTTTACTGGAAATTAGTTGAAATTGTCTACTCTTATCCTATGTTGACCTATGTAATGCTAGTTGAAATGGCTTATGCATATACTGTGAAGGAAAATGCCACTTCTGCTGAAATTGGCAATAAAAACACTCATTCTCTATTTTCTCCCTATCTATTTGAACATATTCCTGTGCATAAATATCTCTGATGGATTTAATAGAAACAAGAACTAAAGAGCCTCTTGATAAAAGTGAAAGAGGAGAGTGAAAAACTTGGCTTAAAGCTCAACATTCAGAAAACTAAGATCATGACATCTGGCCCCATCACTTCATGGCAAATAGATGGGGAAACAGTGGCTGACTTTATTTTTCTGGGCTCTAAAATCACTACAGATGGTGATTGCAGCCAGTAAATTAAAAGACACATACTCCTTGGAAGGCAAGTTATGAACAACTTGGACAGCATATTAAAAAGCAGAGACATTACTTTGTCAACAAAGGTCCATCCAGTCAAGGCAATGGTTTTTCCAGTGGTCATGTATGGATGTGAGAGTTGGATTATAAAGAAAGCTGGGCACCAAAGAATTGATGCTTTTGAACTGTGGTGTTGGAGAAGGCTCTTGAGAGTCCCTTGGACTCCAAGGAGATCCAACCAGTCCATCCTAAAGGAGATCAGTCCTGGGTGTTCATTGGAAGGACTGATGCTGAAGCTGAAACTCCAATACTTTGGCCACCTCATGCGAAGAGTTGACTCATTTGAAAAGATCCTGATGCTGGGAAAGATTGAGGGCGGGAGGAGATGGGGAGGACAGAGGATGAGATGGTTGGATAGCATCACCGACCCGATGGACATGGGTTTGGGTGGACTCTGGGAGTTGGTGATGGACAGGGAGGCCTGGTGTGCTGCGGTTCATGGGGTCGCAAAGAGTTGGACACGACTGAGTGACTGAACTGAACTAAGCCATATATGTGCCAATATCATTGAAACATTATGCATCTGCCTATTATCTATGGTTCATAATTTTATCTATAGAACCAGACCTGAAAACCAGAGTGCCCAAGATTGAAGAGCCTGTTTAGATGTACTTTTGGAATGGAGGCACTGAGATGTCCAGAAATCACAGTGGGAGAAAGAATATGATGTTGTTAAATCCTTGCCCAGATTGGGTTCTCCAGTATTTCAGTTTCAGTACACACATAGCTTCTCTGTTTGCATCAGAACAATGGTTGTCTGGTTACAAACTCAGTATACAAATTATCAGTTATCCTGGGTCTGCCTTTGATCCATAGCCTTCCACTTCAGACATTCAGCACTGTAGGTGCCAAGTGATATCAATCATTCTATTTTTGCTGTGTCCCTGGTAAGAGATGACATTTGTTTTCCTGATTCAGATGATAAATCAGACATAACCGGTGGGGGCGGGGGGGTGCGCACGGAATGTGAAAAAAAACTAAAATTTTTCAAAATTTTTTGAACTTAAAAATGTAACATGTTAAATACCTTTTATTAAGTGGAATTATAGAAAAATTTTATTTGAAATGAAAAAGCATGACCAAAAATAATAGAGAATCAAAAAGAAATGTGAATTTTACTCTAAAGCCAAGTGTGTCATTTTGTATAGGTAGCTGAATTAATTGCCAGATTGTTTCCTCAGGTAGGCTGACTCCATTGCTCTTGCTCTCATGAAGACTGCCTTTGTTCCCGCAGTATCAGGTTTATTCCACAGATCTCTTCAGGTGGGAAACAGGTTTCCATTAAGAAATTAAATACTGCTTTTCTCCTTTTCATACATAAATTGAAATCTGCAAATAGCTTCAATGGTTTATTCTTTTTCTTTCCCAGAAATCAATTTATTTTTTTCAATAGATATGAACCCAACAACCGCTCCCATAGCCTGTTCTAATCTGGAAATTATTCATAAGCAATCTGGGCTAAACCAAACCATTTCCCCAAACTAAAAGCTCAAACAGTATGCATGTGTATGTATGTGATGATAGCTTTTGAACTTGTGACACTAGAATTCAACTTCTGACATGCAGAAACAGTATGTGAAAACATCATTTAAATGTCTCTAAGGCTTGTATGGCTTTTGACTGGTCCCCGAACACAAGCCATCAGCCCTTCCCAAGCAGAGTGCACCAGAAACAACCTACCTACAAAGAAGAAACCTAAAGTAGGGCCACAGGAGAGCTATAAAATATATGTCCCCAATCCCAAAAAGTCACAAATTTAAAGGAGCTAAAATTCCCAACTGAATGAAATGTGGGTAAAAAGCTGCTTTTTCAAAACTGGACCAAAATTGGACATGAGTGGAGACAGAATTCCTGGCAAAGCTAGCTAAAACACTAGCCAAACTGCAAAGCAAGGAGAAGTAGATGTCATCTCTTAAAGGGTGGTGTGAGAAGAGGGTGGCAGAGGATGAGATGGTTAAATAGCATCACCATGTCAATGGACATGAACCTGAGCAAACTCCAGGAGATAGTGAAGGACAGGGGAGCCTGGTGTGCTGCAGTCCACAGGGTGGCAAAGAGTCAGACACAACTTAAAAATTGAACAACAGCATTACCTCATCTGAACTAGAGAAGGAGCTACTGATCATCTTACAATTATAAATGCAACTCCAATCACATTACTGCACTCTTTAAACATTTCAAGCAGTTTTCCCTTGCCAAACTCCCAAAAGCCCCATGACTTTCTATGGCCAATGAGCTTGCCCATGACTTTCTGGACAAGCCAGTCTTGATAAGACTTGACAGCTTGTCTCTACCAAAGTCATTCTTTCCTCACTCATGACCTACATTTAAGTCACACAAAATGCCTTATTGGCTAAACCTCCCTTGTAGTGTGGTCCCTGTTATAGCACCCTCTATTGGTGCATTGGTTCCTATTGGTTTTTGGGTTCCAGATCTCAGTTCAAATGTCACTTGGGTACCCGGATTTCAGTCCTAGCTTACTACATACAACTGAGTACTCTTGAAGGAGATATTTAACTTTTCATATTCTTATAATCAGTTCAGTTCAATTCAGTCACTCAGTCATGTCCGACGCTGTGACCCCATGGACTGCAGCATGCCAGGCCTCCCTGTCCATCACCAGCTCCTGGAGCTTGCTCAAACTCATGTCCATCAATTCGGTGATGCCATCCAACCATCTCATCTTCTGTCATCCCCTTCTCCTCCTGCTGTCAATCTTTCCCAGCATCAGGGTCTTTTCCAAGGAGTCAGTTCTGGCCAAAATATCAGAGTTTCAATTTCAGCATCAGTCCTTCCTGAATGAACATTCAGGACAGATTTCCTTTAGGATGGACTGGTTGGATCTCCTTGCAGCCCAAGGGATTCTCAAGAGTCTTCTCCAACACCACAGTTCAAAAGCATCAATTCTTTGGCACTCAGCTTTCTTTATAGCCCAACTCTCACATCCATAAATGACTACTGGAAAAACCATAGCTTTGACTAGATGGACCCTTGTTGGTAAAGTAATGTCTCTGCTCTTTAATATGCTGTCTAGATTGGCCATAGCTTTTCTTCCAAAGAGCAAGTATCTTTTAATTTCATGGCTGCAATCACCATCTGCAGTGATTTTGGAGCCCCCCCCCCAAAAAAGTCTGTCATTGTTTCCATTTCTTCCCCATCTATTTGCCATGAAGTGGTGGGAACAGATGCTATGATCTTAGTTTTCTGAATGTTGAGCTTTAAACCAGCTTTTTCACTTTCCTCTTTTACTTTCACAAGAGGCTCTTTAGTTCTTCTTCACTTTCTGCCATAAGGGTGGTGTCATCTGGTATCTGAAGTTATTGATATTTCTCTCGGCAATCTTGATTCCAGCTTGTGCTTCCTCCAGCCCAGCATTTTGCATGATGTACTCTGCATATAAGTTAAATAAGCAGGGTGACAATATGCAGCCTTGACGTACTCCTTTCCCTATTTGGAACCAGTCTGTTGTTCCACATCCAGTTCTAATTGTTGCTTCTTGACTTGCATACTGATTTCTCAGGAGGCAGGTCAGGTGGTCTGGTATTCCCATCTCTTGAAGGTTTTTCCACAGTTTGTTGTGATCTACACAGCCAAAGATTTTGGTGTAATCAATAAAGCAGAAGTAGATGTTTTTCTGGAACTCTCTGGCTTTTTTGATGATCCAGCAGATGTTGGCAATTTGATCTCTGGTTCCTCTGCCTTTTGTAAATCCAGCTTGAAAATCTGGAAGTTCTCAGTTCACTTAGTGTTGACGTCTGGCTTGGAGAATTTTGAGCATTGCTTTACTAGCATGTGAGATGAGTGCAGTTGTGTGGTAGTTTGAGCATTCTTTGGGATTGGAATGAAAACTGGCCTTAGTTTGGGATTGGAATGAAAACTGACCTTTTCCAGTCCTGTGGTCACTGCTGAGCTTTCCAAATTTGCTGGCATATTGAGTGCAGCACTTTCACAGCATCATCTTTTAGGATTTGAAATAGCTCAGCTGAAATTCCATCACCTCCACTAGCTTTGTTTGTAGTGATGCTTCCTAAGCCCACTTGACAATCCTCACTCATAAAACAGTCATAACACAAAAGCTACTTTGAGAATTGTTGTTAACATTAAATGAGGTGATAGTTCTAAAATGGGTTTACAATGACTGATAGTAATATGTACTAATAAATAGAATATTATTATAATAGTATGTAGAAACATATGCAAAGGGATTTTATTCAACTACCAATAGAAGAAAATGTTTCTGGTGGGAATCACATGTATGAGGTTGAGAGCCAAGTTGGATGGACGTGCGACACTTGTTTATGTCATGGGGCAGTGAGAAAAAACATCTCATCAGTTATCCTTCTGAGCTATAGAGAAATCAGACTGATGCCTATGGCTCTTTGGATCTCATTCATTATTCTCTCTAGTGGATGAAATGGAGCATGATAGTAGCTTTAGGGGCCAAAGTGCGCAGCCAAGTATGCATTTTCCACTTGGACACTGAAATCAATCAGAAAAACTAGAAGACTGACTTTAGGCATTAGAGAAATTCCAGGGTGGGGAGTAGTATTCAGTATGCTATGTAAGACAGGCTCACTGCCTTATAGAAAAATGATATATTTTTCTCCAAGTTTTCTTCTCTTACTCCCACCTCATGTCTAGCATTTCTGACCAAAATGTAACAGCTGTCCTAGTTCATACCCATTTATTTATTGCTGAAACTGATACTGGTGCTTACCATGGGTGGTATGTGCTATTAAAATCAGTTTGTTCCAGATACATTTTATTGTTTTTGGTGTGTTTATTGGCCAATTGCTTTATGACCACTTTTTTTTTTTATTCTTTATGACAACCATCTGTAGCTAAAATGAATTTGAAGTTTTCCAATCCAAATACACCGACGTGACTATCAAATAAGGAACACAGGATTTTATTCTATGCTGACTATTCAGGCAGTCATACCTAAAGTAAAACTCTAAATTATAAAGTTTACAACTTTAATATTTAAATAAAAACATCCTATTAATCTAATTTTTTTCTTACATAAACATATGTTGGCAGTATTCAAAGCTTTCCAGAAAATTACTTCCAGTCCCTGGCTTTATCTTTACATGATATTTTTATATAGCTTAATGGATTCAAAATGTACACATGCAATAGATAAGGTGTTTAAAAAATCAATACCTATGCTAAGTTTATAGAAACTTGAATATTTCCAAGGCATATGGCATTCTAGACAATATTTATTTTCAAAACAGAAGAGTATTAAGAAAAGAGTAAGATAAACAGTATTATGTGAATTAATGTTTAGAAAATTTGAAATCTTGAGAACTTAAGATCACAGTGGCAAAGTAAAATTGGATAGTTAAATACTTACAAATACGCTTTACAGAGCTGTAAAATATTGGCATGTGTGATCAGAACTATTTCAAATTGAGGTTATGCTATCTTCCCATCTTTGCCTTTTCCATAATGAAACAAGTCTCTTTTCAGAATTGTTCAAAGCACAAATGCAGAAAAATCAGAAAATATTGTAAAGTCATTCTTGACCAATAGACTCAGAGGCATTATTAAACTCATAATCAAAAATGATTTATAGTTTCAAATAGTGAATCATTGTGTAAGATTTCTAAAAAGACAGCCTAGGTTTTAACTCACTTGCCATTCATTCAGTAAGAAATATTGGACATATTACTTAACCTTTTAAGTCACAATTTTCTCATTTCTAAAGTGATGGATAATAAGAAGTGCTTTGCAGTACACTGGGATGATGTAAAATGTGTATGTATTTGGTTGGCCCAAAAGTTCATCTGGAAACATCTTACAGAAAAACCAAAATGAACTTTTGGGCCAACTCAATATATGGCACAGAATAAGTGCCTACAGAAGTTAATGATGTATTTTATTAATAGTTTGAACTTTAATATTTTAATACATGTAATATAGTTTCTAAATTTTATATGATTAAGCTTTAAATATTCAAAGACATACATTTATGTCTTTATATATTTTTTTGAACTATTCCAAGATACTTTATTTTTTTTATTTTTATTTTTTAGACTTTTTTTTTTTTTTTTTAGTTGGAGGCTAATTACTTCACAAATTTCAGTGGGTTTTGTCATACATTGACATGAATCAGCCATGGAGTTACATGTATTCCCCATCCCGATCCCCCCTCCCACCTCCCTCTCCACCCGATTCCTCTGGGTCTTCCCAGTGCACCAGGCCCGAGCACTTGTCTCATGCATCCCACCTGGGCTGGTGATCTGTTTCACCATAGATAGTATACATGCTGTTCTTTTGAAACATCCCACCCTCACCTTTTCCCACAGAGTTCAAAAGTCTGTTCTGTACTTCTGTGTCTCTTTTTCTGTTTTGCATATAGGGTTATCGTTACCATCTTTCTAAATTCCATATATATGTGTTAGTATGCTGTAATGTTCTTTATCTTTCTGGCTTACTTCACTCTGTATAATGGGCTCCAGTTTCATCCATCTCATTAGAACTGGTTCAAATGAATTCTTTTTAATGGCTGAGTAATATTCCATGGTGTATATGTACCACAGCTTCCTTATCCATTCATCTGCTGATGGGCATCTAGGTTGCTTCCATGTCCTGGCTATTATAAACAGTGCTGCGATGAACATTGGGGTGCACGTGTCTCTTTCAGATCTGGTTTCCTCAGTGTGTATGCCCAGGAGTGGGATTGCTGGGTCATATGGCAGTTCTATTTCCAGCTTTTTAAGAAATCTCCACACTGTTCTCCATAGTGGCTGTACTAGTTTGCATTCCCACCAACAGTGTAAGAGGGTTCCCTTTTCTCCACACCCTCTCCAGCATTTATTGCTTGTAGACTTTTGGATAGCAGCCATCCTGACTGGCGTGTAATGGTACCTCATTGTGGTTTTGATTTGCATTTCTCTGATAATGAGTGATGTTGAGCATCTTTTCATGTGTTTGTTAGCCATCTGTATGTCTTCTTTGGAGAAATGTCTGTTTAGTTCTTTGGGCCCTTTTTGATTGGGTCATTTATTTTTCTGGAATTGAGCTGCAAGAGTTGCTTGTATATTTTTGAGATTAAATCCTTTGTCGTTTCTTCATTTGCTATTATTTTCTCCCAATCTGAGGGCTGTCTTTTCACCTTACTTATAGTTTCCTTTGTAGTGCAAAAGCTTTTAAGTTTCATTAGATCCCATTTGTTTAGTTTTGCTTTTATTTCCAATATTCTGGGAGGTGGGTCATAGAGGATCTTGCTGTGATTTATGTCGGAGAGTGTTTTGCCTATGTTCTCCTCTAGGAGTTTTATAGTTTCTGGTCTTACATTTAGATCTTTAATCCATTTTGAGTTTATTTTTGTGTATGGTGTTAGAAAGTGTTCTAGTTTCATTCTTTTGCAAGTGGTTGACCAGTTTTCCCAGCACCACTTGTTAGAGAGGTTGTCTTTTTTCCATTGTATATCCTTGCCTCCTTTGTCAAAGATAAGGTGTCCATAGGTTCGTGGATTTATCTCTGGGCTTTCTATTCTGTTCCACTGACCTATATTTCTGTCTTTGTGCCAGTACCATACTGTCTTGATGACTGTGGCTTTGTAGTAGAGTCAGGCAGGTTGATTCCTCCAGTTCCATTCCTCTTTCTCAAGATTACTTTGGCTATTCGAGGTTTTTTGTATTTCCATACAAATTGTGAAATTATTTGTTCTAGTTCTGTGAAAAATACCGTTGGTAGCTTGATAGGGATTGCATTGAATCTATAGATTGCTTTGGGTAGAATAGCCATTTTGACAATATTGATTCTTCCAATCCATGAACACGGTATGTTTCTCCATATGTTTGTGTCCTCTTTGATTTCTTTCATCAGTGTTTTATAGTTTTCTATGTATAGGTCTTTTGTTTCTTTAGGTAGATATACTCCTAAGTATTTTATTCTTTTTGTTGCAATGGTGAATGGTATTGTTTCCTTAATTTCTCTTTCTGTTTTTTCATTGTTAGTATATAGGAATGCAAGGGATTTCTGTGTGTTAATTTTATATCCTGCAACTTTACTATATTCATTGATTAGCTCTAGTAATATTCTGGAAGAGTCTTTAGGGTTTTCTATGTAGAGGATCATGTCATCTGCAAACAGTGAGAGTTTCACGTCTTCTTTTCCTATCTGGATTCCTTTTACTTCTTTTTCTGCTCTGATTGCTGTGGCCAAAACTTCCAACACTATGTTGAATAGTAGTGGTGAGAGTGGGCACCCTTGTCTTATTCCTGATTTCAGGAGAAATGCTTTCAATTTTTCACCATTGAGGGTGATGCTTGCTGTGGGTTTGTCATATATAGCTTTTATTATGTTGAGGTATGTTCCTTCTATTCCTGCTTTTTGGAGAGTTTTAATCATAAATGAGTGTTGAATTTTGTCAAAGGCTTTCTCTGCATCTATTGAGATAATCATATGGTTTTTATCTTTCAATTTGTTAATGTGGTGTATTACATTGATTGATTTGTGGATATTAAAGAATCCTTGCATTCCTGGGATAAAGCCCACTTGGTCATGGTGTATGATTTTTTAAATATGTTGTTGGATTCTGTTTGCTAGAATTTTGTTAAGGATTTTTGCATCTATGTTCATCAGTGATATTGGCCTGTAGTTTTCTTTTTTTGTGGCATCTTTGTCTGGTTTTGGAATTAGGGTGATGGTGGCCTCATAGAATGAGTTTGGAAGCTTACCTTCATCTGCAATTTTCTGGAAGAGTTTGAGTAAGATAGGTGTTAGCTCTTCTCTAAATTTTTGGTAGAATTCAGCTGTGAAGCCATCTGGTCCTGGGCTTTTGTTTGCTGGAAGATTTTTGATGACAGTTTCGATTTCCTTGCTTGTGATGGGTCTGTTAAGATCTTCTATTTCTTCCTGGTTCAGTTTTGGAAAGTTATACTTTTCTAAGAATTTGTCCATTTCATCCAAGTTGTCCATTTTATTGGCATAGAGCTGCTGGTAGTAGTCTCTTATGATCCTTTGTATTTCAGTGTTGTCTGTTGTGATCTCTCCATTTTCATTTCTAATTTTGTTAATTTGGTTCTCTCTCTTTGTTTCTTAATGAGTCTTGCTAATGGTTTGTCAATTTTGTTTATTTTTTCAAAAAACCAGCTTTTAGCTTTGTTGATTTTTGCTATGGTCTCTTTAGTTTCTTTTGCATTTATTTCTGCCCTGATTTTTAAGATTTCTTTCCTTCTGCTAACCCTGGGGTTCTTCATTTCTTCCTTCTCTAATTGCTTTAGGTGTAGAGTTAGGTTATTTATTTGGTTTTTTCTTGTTTCTTGATATAAGCCTGTAATGCTATGAACCTTCCCCTTAGCACTGCTTTTACAGTGTCCCATAGGTTTTGGGTTGTTGTGTTTTCATTTTCATTCATTTCTATACATATTTTGATTTCTTTTTTGATTTCTTCTATGATTTGTTGGTTATTCAGAAGCGTGTTATTTAGCCTCCATATGTTTGAATTTTTAACAATTTTTTTCCTGTAATTGAGATCTAATCTTACCGCACTGTGGTCAGAAAAGATGACTGGAATGATTTCAATTTTTTTGAATTTTCCAAGACCAGATTTGTGGCCCAGGATGTGATCTATTCTGGAGAAGGTTCCGTGTGCACTTGAGAAAAAGTTGAAGTTGATTGTTTTGGGGTGAAATGTCCTATAGATATCAATTAGGTCTAGCTGGTCCATTGTGTCATTTAAGGTTTGTGTTTCCTTGTTAATTTTCTGTTTAGTTGATCTATCCATAGTTGTGAGTGGGGTATTAAAGTCTCTCACTATTATTGTGTTACTATTAATTTCCTCTTTCATACTCGTTAGCGTTTGCCATACATATTGCAGTGCTCCTATGTTGGGTGCATATATATTTATGATTGTTATATCTTCTTCTTGGATTGATCCTTTGATCATTATGTAGTGTCCTTCTTTGTCTCTTTTCACATCCTTTATTTGAAAGTCTATTTTATCTGATATGAGTATTGCGACTCCTGCTTTCTTTTGGTCTCCGTTTGCGTGAAATATTTTTTTCCAGCCCTTCACTTTTAGTCCGTATGTGTCTCTTGTTTTGAGGTGGGTCTTTTGTAGACAGCTTATATAGGGGTCTTGTTTTTGTATCCATTCAGCCAATCTTTGTCTTTTGGTTGGGGCATTCAACCCATTTACATTTAAGGTAATTATTGATAGGTATGGTCCCATTGCCATTTACTTTGTTGTTTTGGGTTCACATTTATACAGCCTTTCTGCGTTTCCTGTCTAGAGAAGATCCTTTAGCATTTGTTGAAGAGCTGGTTTGGTGGTGCTGAATTCTCTCAGCTTTTGCTTGTCTGTAAAGCTTTTGAATTCTCCTTCATATCTGAATGAGATCCTTGCTGGGTACAGTAATCTAAGTTGTAGGTTATTCTCTTTCATTACTTTAAGTATGTCCTGCCATTCCCTTCTGGCCTGGAGGGTTTCTATTGATAGATCAGCTGTTATCCTTATGGGAATCCCTTTGTGTGTTATTTGTTGTTTCTCCCTTGCTGCTTTTAATATTTGTTCTTTGTGCTTGATCTTTGTTAATTTGATTAATATGTGTCTTGGGGTGTTTTGCCTTGGGTTTATTCTGTTTGGGACTCTCTGGGTTTCTTGGACTTGGGTGGCTATTTCCTTCCCCATTTTAGGGAAGTTTTCAGCTATTATCTCCTCGAGTATTTTCTCATGGCCTTTCTTTTTGTCTTCTTCTTCTGGGACTCCTATGATTCGAATGTTGGGGCGTTTCACATTGTTCCAGAGGTCCCTGAGGTTGTCCTCATTTCTTTTGATTCTTTTTACTTTTTTCCTCTCTGCTTCATTTATTTCCACCATTTTAACTTCTACCTAACTTATCCTATCTTCTGTCTCCGTTATTCTATTCTTGGTTCCCTCCAGAGTGTTTTTGATCCCATTCATTGCATTATTCATTTTTAATTGACTCTTTTTTATTTCTTCTAGGTCTTTATTAAACATTTCTTGCATCTTTTCAATCTTTGTCTCCAGGCTATTTATCTGTAACTCCATTTTGTTTTCAAGATTTTGGATCATTTTTATTATCATTATTCTAAATTATTTTTCAGGTAGATTCCCTATCTCCTCCTCTTTTGTTTGACTTGGTGGGCATTTTTCATGTTCCTTTACCTGTTGGGTATTTCTCTGCCTTTTCATCTTGTTTAGATTGCTGTGTCTGGAGTGGGCTTTCTGTATTCTGGAGGTCTGTGGTTCCTTTTTATTGTGGAGGTTTTACCCAGTGGGTGGGGTTAGACGATTGGCTTGTCAAGGTTTCCTGGTTAGGGAAGCTTGTGTCAGTGTTCTGGTGCATGGAACTTGATTTCTTCTCTCTGGAGAGCAATGGAGTTCCCAGTAACGAGTTTTCAGATGGGTCTATGTGTTAGGTGTGACCTTGGGCAGCCTGTATGTTGACATTCGGGGCTATGTTCCTGCGTTGCTGGAGAATTTGCGTGGTATGTCTTGCTTTAAAACTTATTGGCTCTTGGGTGGTGGTTGGTTTCAGTGTAGGTATGGAGGCTTTTGGACGGTCTCTTATTACTTAAAGTTCCATGTAGTCAGGAGTTTTCTGGTGTTCTCAGGCTTTGGGCTTAAGTCTCCTGCCTCTGGATTTCAGTTTTATTCTTCCAGTAGTCTCAGGACTTCTCCAACTATACAGCACTGATAATAAAACTTCTAGGTTAATGGCAAAAAGATTCTCCCCCATTAGGGACACCCAGAGAGGTTCACAGAGTTACCTGAAGAAGAGGAGAGGGAGGAGGGAGATAGAGATGAGCAGGAGGAGGAAAGGGGGGACTCAAGAGGAGAGAGACAGATCTACGCAGTTGTCTGTTCCCAGAGTGTTCTCCGTAGCCCAGACACCCACAAAGATTCACAGAATTGGATTGGGAAGAGAAGGGGAAAGGAGGAAATAGAGGTGTTCTGAGGTAGAAAATGGAGAGTCAAGATTGGGAGAGAATAATCAAAACACTCCTGAATAAAAATGGGAACTGAATATTGGATTCTTAAATGTTCACAATTTATATCATATACTGAAAAACAAAAATTAAAAATCTAGAGTAAAGGTTAGACTCTTAAAAATACTATATCAAAAACAAAAACCATACACACAAAAAATTTTTAGAAATATATATGAAGTTTGGTTTAAAAATAGGGCTTCTCTTCTTTTTTTTTTTTGTAAGGTTATAGTGTAATGAAAATGAAAATTAAGGAGTAGTAGAGGAGTAATAGAGGACTTTAAAAAGAAATAAGAGAAAAAGAAAAATAGAAAATAGAAGAGAAAAAGGAATAAAAAAAGAAGAAAAAAAAAGAAAAAGAAAAAAAAATTTTTTCCTAATTGAAAAAATCATAAAAATCTATGAAAATTAAAGTTAAGGAGTAATGGGGGAGTAATAGGGAATTTTAAAAGAAAATAAAAGAGAAAAAAGAAAAAGAAAAAAAAATTTTTTTCTTACTTAAAAAAAAATAGTAAAAATATATCTAGGAATTTCTCTGGAGCTGTTGTGGTCAGTGTGAGTTCGGCTCAGTTTCAGATAGCTCCTCGTTCCAGCTTACACTTCTCGACATCTACAGGCCCCTTCCGGTGTAGTCGGTGTTACCTACAGGGATTTTAATCTGTTGCACCGGTCCCTTCTGAAGCGGTTCCCTTTGTTTATTTGGCTTCTGTTTGCCGGTCTCTTCAGTGCCTAATTTCCGCCCTAACACAAGCGGGCAGAGGTGGACTCTTATTCAGGTAGCTAGTTCTGTCACGCTGCAGGGAGGGGCTGGCGCTGCTTTCTCCGTCTGCGCTGCTCAGGCTCCCGGCTGCTCTATATGGAGCGTGCCCTGCGCTGCACGCGGTTCCAGCCCTCTGGTGTTCCACAAAAGCACAGACTAAAAAGCTGCGCCTGCTTTTTGTGCCTTCCCCGTCAGAGCAGTCCAGGCAGCCAGGGGCTTGACGGGCGCCTTCTCCCTTCTGCGGTCCCAGCCCCAGTCCCACCCGCACCGGTCGGGTGCCTGTGCCTTCTGTCTCACCGCGACCCTCCCAGCGGATGTCGACCATCCAGAATCTCAGGAGGTCTTTGATTAGAAACTGGAGGCCTGTTTGCAGTGCGGTAGGGGATGTGGTCCTTGGGGCCGAGCCTGCCCCTTTCCCCTGCCCCCTGCCTCCAGCCTCCTGAGGGGCTGGGCCGGCCCACAGCCTGCGAGCTCTTCTCTGGACTTCCTCGGTCCCTTTGTTCTGCGAATGGCCAGCAGTGTGTTCGGGCCAGTTAATTTTCTCTCTCTCTTTTGCTATCCCACAGTTTAAGTTGGTAACTCACAAAAGCTCCCTCTGATTGTCCTCAAGGCACTCAGGCCCGGTCCTTACCCTAAGCAATGCCTCCCGCTCCTCTCCGTTCTGCCCCCACTTGCTGGTGGCGGATGCGGGCGTCTGGGGTACTTTTCTGCTGGGAGTTGCTTTTAGGATCGTAATCTGTGGGTTTTATTTATTGTTTCCCTCCCAGTCAGGTTGCCCTCCGAGATTCAAACACTTCCCCCAGACCCGCCAGTGAGAGGGTTTCCTGGTGTCTGGAAACTTCCTCTATTAAGACTCCCTTCCCGGGACGGATCTCCGTCCGTAGCTCTTTTGTCCCTCTTTTTATCTTTTGTATTTTGTCCTACCTCCTTTCGAAGACAATGGGTTGCTTTTCTGGGTGCCTGATGACCTCAGCTAGCGATCAGAAGTTGTTTTGTGAAGTTTGCTCTGCGTTCAGTTATTCTTTTGATGAATTTGTAGGAGAGAAAGTGGTCTCCCCATCCTATTCCTCTGCCATCTTCTGTCTTTATATTTTAAATGAGTTTTTTTGTCAGCAGTACATATATGTATTTTTATTCAGTCTGACAATCTTTATATTTAAATTGGTATATTTAGACCATTCACAGTTAAGGTGACTATCAATATCACATTAAAATCTAACCCCTTGCTAGCTATTTTTCTTTGTTCCATTTGTACTGTACTTCATTTCTCTGTTTTTCTTTCTTTCTTGGGATAAGTATTTCTCCTGTCTTACTAGTTATACCTCTGTTTAAATTTTTTAGTAATTACCCTGGGATTTACAACATACATTTCAGATTAATCTGAGTCTACCTTCAAACAATGTTATACTACTTTATAAGTAATGTAAGGCCTATACAACAGTGTATTAATTCTTCCCACCTATTCCTTGTGCTATTGTTTTCACATACTTTACTTTCATATGTGCCATGTATGTTATCAGCCGGTAATCTTTCAGCACATTTACAAATAAGAAATAACTTTTATCTCATTTTCATTCATTCCAGTTCCCTTTCTCCTCATTTTTTTTGGGTGTAGATCCAAGTTTCCAACTGACCTCATATTTCTTCTGCCTTTAGTATTTCTTCTTTCCTTTAATATTTTCTTATAAAGTATGTCAGGCAATGAATTCTCTCAACTGTTTTAGAATGTTTGCTTTTTTCTCTCTCTTCTCTTTTACTAGATATATTGTAAAATTCTGGGTTGATATTTCTCCCTAATACTTTAAATATGTCACTACATTTACTTCCTGCTTAAATGGTTTCTGATGAGAAGTCTGTTTTAATTATTATGCTTGTTCCTCTGTAGAGAAGTTTTCCTTTTCTGGCTAACTTCAATATTTTCTCTCTCATTTTCAGAAATCTGAATACTGTATGCCTATGTGTGTGTATGTTTGTGTTTGATGTTTATCCTGCTTGGAGTTCTGTGAGCTTCTTGGATCTGCGATTGCATATCTGTTACTAATTTTACTAATGGTAAAATTCTGTGCCATTATTTTAAAAAATATTTCTTCTGCTCCATTTTTGCCCTCTTCTCCATGAGTATATGTTACGCTGCTTGAAATTGTCCCACTCTATTTATTAGATGATTTATTCTTTTTTATTCATTGTTTGCTTTCTCTGTTTTTCAGTTTGGTTAATTTTCACTCACCTGTCATCAAATTCACAGATTCTTTCCTTGGCTGTGTTGAGTCTACTGAGCCTACTGGAGGTCTTTAAAGCTGTTACTGATTATTTTACTTCCAGTATTTTTATTTGATTCTTCCTTATAGTTTCCATCTCTCTGCTTAATTACTTATTTCATATTTCATGTCATTTTCTTTGTTCTATTAAAGTCAGTAACATATTGATTAAAATTAGTTAAAATTCTGTAGTTCCAACGTCTGTGTCATAGCCAGTCTGATTCTGATACTTCAACTAGTCTGTGAGTGTGTGAGTGTGTGTATGTGTGTGTGTTTGCCTTTTCACCTACATTAGAATTGTTGTTGTTGTTGAAAGTCAGACAACTTGTGTAGTGCTAAAGATCCTGGGGTGAATATTTTTTATAGTAGATGAGCACCCATTTTCTTGAGCTAGACCTTCAGTATGGGGTTTGTGTTAACCTGTGCAGAGTTTGGAGTTTGTCATTCTTATGGTTACTCTAAGTGTACTGCAGGCTTAAAGTTCCTCTAGTGACTCCTGTGATTACTGTGTGGGCTGATCTGCTGGGGGTTCTTTTAATGTCTGTTCCCTCCGTGGATTTTCATCTTCCCGTTGCACTGTGGCCTATGAAGATCAATCTCCTGTGGGTCTCCCAGGGTATCCCACTGCTGTTTTACTCTAAGCTTGCTCGCCTGGTTGATGAGGGACATGGGGGAGTGAGGAGAGCGTGCCCTGGTGTTATGATTCAGTCTTAGCCTCAGACAGGGCTCTGTCCCTGCTCTGGGAGATGGCCTTCACAAGCATTCTGCCCACCCGGCTGCAGAGCGGGACCTTGCAGGTCTTTCTCCCCATGTGCTGTGCTGTGTGCTCAGTCGGGTCTGGCTCTTTGTGACCCCATGGACTGCAGCCTGCCAGGATTCCCCAGGCAAGAATATGGGAGCAGGTTACCATTTCCTCCTTCAGGGGTCTTCCTCACCCAGGGATTGAACCCAAGTTTCTTGCATCTCCTGCATTGGCAGGCAGGTTCTTTATCGCTAGCACCACCTGGGAAACCTTTCTCCTCATAGGAAAAATATAAGTACTCATATGGCATGGTTCCCAGAAGAAGCATGTTTCTTCTGTTCTGTGCCCTTCCTCAAATGCAGTGGATTTCCATCAGTACCCTAAGCTGTTTCCCCTGCAGATTAAGCCTTTCATCCTACAGTGGAGATAGAGGAGATGGGTTTGAGCAGAGGCTGCTGTTCCCTTTCTCTGTCGGCACCATGAAAAAAGCTTTCTCAGGATTCTTCTGAGTCTTTCCTTTGAGTACAGCTGCAAGAATGTGCAAACACCTCTATATCTGCCACACCCAGGGGCTTTACACTCTCACACTAGACTACTCAGCCTCCAGCAATTTCTGAAAATGTTTTAGCTGTGTCTTCTTGCAGTCTTATGTGGAATCTAGCAGAATCTGCCACAGGTAAGTAATGTTCAGGTGCTATTTATCCCTAAAGGCGTCTGTCTCTCTCAATATTTGAGTTTACTTGTTTGCCCAGAAACCTCAATTCTATGATGGGTCCAGCTTTTTCCTTGTTGTAAGGGTGGGAATAATATTTTTTTTACAGCTTTCTACATCTACAAGCTGAAACCAGAAGTCTTTTTATCATTAATTTAATAACAACATTAAGGCAAATATGTGAAAGTTTATTCTATAAAGTAGGTATTATTATAATATCTTAATTGAAAGCAGAGTAATTTGAATATAATAAAGAAGTCAGTTATTATAGTAACAATGAAGACATATCAAGACATTTGGGAATTTTTTTCAGTTGCATCAGTAAAATGTAAATTTGGCTTTTGAATATCTCTAAAATACACTGGAATTTGTTGCCTTTGGGAGTTTTGTATATGACTGTTAAAAATTAAGATAAAGATGAGCCTTCTATTGTGACCATTCCAACTATCAAAAAAGTACAATGTGATTCAATGTATTCTTACTTGAGTCAAGGAGGGTCTTGTTTCCATCTCATATTGGACAGAATAACTTGGACTGCAGGTAGCAGAGAATCCCAACTTGAATCATAGGAAATGGAATGTCTGGAGAGAGTGATTCTAAGGTTGGTGAATTCAGAGTCTCCACCAAGACATCTCTGGCCTGGCAACTTCTGCACAAAATCATTGCCAATGACTCAGGACAGCCAAGCAAGACCAGACAAGCAAGAACAGACGGGAAGGCCAGGCACCAAAATATGCACCACTCAGCAACATCAGCCTGGGAAGGCATATGTTCCCACTACAGAGACAGTGAAGATGGTCATTTCCAGTCTCACCACACGTCATTCAGATTGAGTGTGGCTGTTTGGCAGCTCCCCTTCTGCATCAATTCTGATGATAACACTGGCTTATATGAGCCAGTGTTATTCTAAGTACTTTATAAGCAATAGCTCGTATAATCTGCACAATAATCCTATGAGGCAAGTACTACTATTATAGAGAATTTTTTTTCTTTTGTTCCACACAGCATGAAAGATCTTAGCTCCCCTACCAGAGATCTAACCCAAGCCCCCTGCAGTGGAAGTGCAGAGTCTTAAGCACTGGACCACCGGGGAGTCCTAAGGCAGGTGCTATTATCCTCCCTATCTTCAATGGGGAAAGTAAAGTTCAGTGATGCTGAGTTACTTGCTTATGTCACAAAACCAGAAAGAGATGAATGTGGGATTTAAATATGACTCTGTAATCCACACCCTTATGTAATGTGTTATCCTGCCTTTAACATTTTCTCTCCTTGATATCTCTGATTATTTCTTTGATCTTTATCTGGTTCTTTTTCTTTTTTTTTTTCCTTGCTCGGAAAAGAAGAGCTCCTCCCAAGATGCTGTTTTTTTCTTCCTCTGTGGACGCTTGTGCTCCCAAGGCTTAATTAAACTGCCACAGCACCACCATGGTGATCAGTGATGAAGTGGTATGCTGTCCACAGCTATTTCACACCTTCTTCTCTACCCACAATCCTCCAGCACACCCCCTTCCATCTCCCATTCTGCTGATGCTCTGCTTCTTATCCTATCATCCTCCAAAAAGAAAAACTCCACAGGGGATTTTCCACATGCTCCCATCACCAGTCCACCACTTTCTTTTTTCCTGTTTCACTGGTTGCTTCTTCTCAACGTTTTTTGTCAGTTCCTCCATTCTTCACATTTCTAATATCAGCTTCTTGTGCTCAGACCTGGAAATGCTCCCTCTATTCCTTGATGATGTTTACATCAATTCTTCATGGCAGACTTTCCCTCAGAACTCTTGTATATCACCCATCTCCCTGGTGTATCTATAAGAGGCACCTCAAATCACACACCCCCAAATGAATCCTGGTTTAGCCCACAAAAACTGCCGTCTTTCCCAACTCTATAAAAGGCAAATATGTCATTTCAGCACTCAGATTCCAAAACCATGGTGTTGACCTTGATTCTTCTAACGACTCTACATTCAATCACTTGACAGATTTGTTTACCTCTACCTTCAAAATGCATCTAGCATCCAAGCCACTAACACTTCTTATCTTGAATTTTGTAATGACTTTTTTATGGCAAAGAAGATCCTTCTTTACTGTTAATAGAACCTATCTTTTAGCTAGCATATACCCACTCCAGTATTCTTGGGCTTCCCTTGTGGCTCAGCTGGTAAAGAATCTACCTGCAATGCGGGAGACCTGGGTTCAATCCCTGGATTGGGAAGATCCCCTGGCTTCTTCTATCTGGAGTGGGAAAAGAATACCCACTCCAGTATTTTGGCCTGGAAAATTCCATGGACTGTATAGACGATCGGGTCACAAAGAGTCAGACACAACTGAGCAACTTTCACTTTCACTTTTTCACTTGGCCTCCATGAATAAAAACTGCATTAGCCAGACTTCCTTGCATCTAAGCAAAGCCACATAACTGAGCTCTGGCCAGTTGAATGTAAGCCTAAGAATTATTGGAACTTTGAAGAAGTGCACCTAAAAGGAGAAACCATGGCTTGGTTCTACTCTTTCCCCTAGCTGGGATGTCCTCAGTTCTGCCCTGTTATCTGAATGTGGATGAAATATAACAATCTCTAGCACCAGTCTTGGAAGATTGGGATTTTATTAAGGGAGTCTAAAGGTTTCCTTACTAAAAGGTTTTGTTGTTTATTTTTTTTTTTATTCCATCCACTCATGAGGAAGGTATATAAGATCCTTAAAACTATCTCTGTGATGTGCATTATTAAGATTTATTTTATTCACTCCATTTTGCCTATATTAGATATCACAATTAAAATTGATTTAAGATCACATTTGAGCATGAAGAAAAGGTGAATATCTCTTAACCTATGAAGAAGGGAGAAAGGAAAGGGAGAAAGGGCATTTATTAAATACTAGGAAATGAGCTATGTTTTTTCCCCCCATGTTATAAAGCTTAATCCTTCCAACAACCTTGGTATGCAGAATTATTATCTGCCTTTTATGAAGAGATATTCAAGGCTCAGAGAGGTCTCTTCAATATGGTACTGAAGTGGCAGAGCTAGATTTGACCTTAGTGCTTGAGTGTGTATTTGTTGTTTAAGTAATAGACTACTAGAACTTAGATTATATTGGATTAGCTCTAATGCCACATGTGGCCTTGTCCAGTAAAAACAGAAGAAGCAGTCCTTTCCAATTAATGTGCCATGCATGACTTTTCAGTGATGGAATCATGGTATGCAGAGAGCTAGGGCAAGGCCTAGAACATAAAGGTTGCTCAAGAAACACTAATTCCCTGCTCAACTCCCTCCTTTCCCCTTTAAGGAAGATTCTGTAAGAAGGAATTTGGGAATATTTGATTATAAATATTTGAATACTTGAAATATTTAAGTGTTTGAAATATTTGAAATAAATAATTATATTTATTTCTAGGGCAAGCCCTAGAAATGATTCCTTCAGTAGTTGTATTTATGATTAGTGTTTGATCTAAGTGTGTTTTTGTTTACTGGTTTGCACTGCAAGCTTGAGAGATAAACTATCAAGGGCTTAGATGGCTGGGGCTCCTGTCTGGAGAGATGCTTTGAGGAGGGGGGGGCACTAGAAGGGTGCCTTGAAGTTGGGTAATGTCAGCATCCACAGCGGAGGGCTGAGTCCACTGCCACCGGTTCTCAGAGACCCCTAAGACTGTGGGGGGCAGGGGTGGTAACAGGAAGGAGCCTCCCCATCTCTTTTCAGGAAAGGAGTTTATTTAAGGACATTTTAAAGAAAGCTTTTTGTGCTCCAGACACTTCTTTTCATCAGAGCAGGAGAGTATATTGCAGTGATTTATATTCACATGGGGCCAACATGGATGTGAAAGAGGTTTCAACTTAGGCACAAGGTTAGTTTCAAAGATTAGTTAATCTATTTTTCTTTTTTTCTTTCTTTTTTTTTTTTTAACACATAAGCTGGTGAGCTAGGACCTACGTGTGAATAACTTCAAAAATTAGTTTTTTCATATTTGGTTTACTTGGGTTGATATGATACATTATATTTAAGTTCCTCAAACACTGTGGATCCTCCTAATGTGTATGAATGACTGAGGCTTTGTAAATGAAGGGATGTTTCCCTGGTGACTCAGATGGTAAAGAATCCTTCTGCCATGCAAGAGATCTGGGTTTCATCCCTGGGTCAGGAAGATCCCAGGGATCATCTCCTGGAGAAGGGAATGGTTACCCATTCCAGTATTCTTGCCTGGAGAATTCCATGGGCAGAGGAGCCTGGTGGGTTATAGTCCATGGTGTCACAAAGAGTTGGACACAACTAAGTGACTAACACTTTTACTTTATGTGAATAAAGTCATTTGATGGGGTCAAAGGAAAAAAAGAGGGGAGGGGTCATAGTTTTCAGATAAAAATGCTTAATATGGCTCATCTACTGGTAGAAAACCCAGAGTGGTACCATTGTACATTTCTGTGTGGAGCACAAACCTCCAAGAAAGCCCACATCTTTTGTCTGCCTTGTTGTTGTTGAGTCATTAAGTTGTGTCCAACTCTTTGGTGACCCCATGTTCTGCAGCCCACCAAGTTCCTCTTGCCAGGATTCTCCAGGCAAGAACACTGGAGTGCGTTGTCATTTCCTTCTCCAGGGGCCTTAGCTTCAGATTATTAGCCCAGATAGCATACAGCGTACACCAAAGGGCTGTTTGTAGACAGTTGTGGTGAGGCAGGAGTTATCTCTTGTCTATGGCTTTAATGTTGCACTGCTATGTGTGACCTTCCAAGTTCCAAGGTGTGAGCTCAACTATTATTTCATTCATAATAAAACTCACTTTCAATTCAAATTTCATCAACCTGCCCAGACTTGTAAAGAAAAGCAACAAAATCAAATTTCTATTTCTCATTTCAACTATCTATATGGAATTTTTAAAAAAGAACTCTAACTTTTAATGATCAACAGGACAATTCCATTTGGCAGCACTTAGAAGATACAGGGGCCATACTTGGAAAATATTCATTAACATTCAGCAGTTTGAGAATCCTTAGTGCCTAATTATCAAAGGGAGTTTAATCACCACAGACACCATTCATCCAACTGGCTGGAACACAAGAAGAAATTAAATGATGCCAAGGCCTGTTTGTCCCCAAAGTCTTCCTTCCATATTTATTTATCACATTTATAAGGTAGGGGTTCATGGTGATTGCCAAAAACAAGCCCACAAAACCACAATAGTGGCTCAACATTCTCTGTTCCATTGGGAGCCCAATTAAAATGAAAAGGGCTTTGCATCTTCATATATCACATACTATAAGTTGTAAATACTCTCCTGCTATTTGAGGACAGCAGGATAACTGGTTTCATAACCAACCCACCATCAATCTAATGGGTATTTACCACAGGAAAATGTGACAGGCAGTGGAGAACAAACTGGGAATCAATGAGTCTCTGCAGTGTTATTATCATTCACTCTGCCTAGAAACACTGCTGCGTCATTGCTCTGCTCCTTCCCCAGATCAGGGAGTTGTCTGAGCCTCAATTGTCACTGACGCTGATTTGCTGATTTCACTGGCTGGAGACAAGACTACTTTGGCCCTTCTCCTTGGGAGGTCAGCCAGGGGTCACAAGGAGAAGCATGTCCTGTTCACCCAGATAGGACCTCTCCTTCTGCCTCTCGGCATGATCACTGTCATCATTATCTACTTGGAGAGACCTGTGTCCCTCTGGCAAGGAGGATTCCAGTCAGTTTCATCACCTTCTTGTATTTTCAGCTCTCAGAGCATCCATAAGATCTGCCTTTCAGCAACTCTGGCTGCTGAGTGAGAAATGGGGAGCACATCTTAAAAGCTGTGATAAAAATGATCTTCAGATCTGAAAAGAATCCTGACAAGCCTTGTTGACAAGGTTGGCAACAAAGGTTAGCAATGTGATGTAGCCACAGTGGACCCTGGGGTGCAAGCAACAGCCTCTTTCTTACTACTACCCTTTTTTCTTTCAAAATCTACTTTTTTTCCTTTTTATATTTTCATGTAAGTTAGTCTTCTTTTTGTATTTCTGATTTATATTTTAGATTTTTATATTTCATACTTGGGTAAATCTGTTCCCCAATTTTCTTAATGTCTAACACAGCTCCTGGTAGATGTTCAAGGAACATCAACTGGTTATGATTTACTGCCTAGAGAGTTGATGAATGAAACATGGATTTTTTGTTGTTGTTGTTGTTAAAACAGAATGCTTTTCTGAGCTTTAACTAAAAGCCACAGGTTGTTAAAAAGGTATCAGTCGCTTGACTCAATAGAAGATCTGAGGCTGATCTCCTTTCTGCTGTTTAATATGAGAATAGTCTCACAGTTTCAATTTCTGAGACTCGACATTTACCAGAGCAATTGCCAGCATCACTGTGGACTCGCGTTCATTCTGTCTTCTAGCTGGCAAGCCTTTTGATTTATACAGCACTGAAAAGTCAATGGTGAGGCTTACATTCTTCCCATCCCACTTTTAAACTCTTGGCAGATCTTATCTTCAAAGTGGTCTGATGGAATGAGGACAAGGCTGCTGAAACTGCCTGATTTCCCAGCATGAGTCGTGTTTAAATCTTAACCACATATTAGTTAACATGCCATATGTTGCCAAAGGATGCAGCCAAACCTTTCTCAGTGTTGCTCAGGAAAGTGAGGTACTTAAGACAATGTCATCCCTAGTCACCTCTGTTTTTAAAAGGTGGTCCCACTACAGTAATTTATTTTGGGTTACAGATCCCATGAGTTTACACATACATCTAATTTTAATGTGAGAACAACTTGGACTACTGTTTTAGCAGAATTGTTTTTAAAAACACTGAAGATTTATGTAACAATCTTAGGTGTAGTGTCGTGTAATTTAGAGCAAAATTGCTTGAACAATACATACAAAAAAGCAAAGGTTGATCAAGAAAGTCATTGGCAAAATGGACTCACTAAGGCTGGAGAAGACTTTTGAGAGTCCCTTAGACAGCAAGAAGATCAAATCAGTCAATCGTAAAGGAAATCAACCCTGAATTGGAAGGACTGCTGCTGAAGTGCCAATCCTTTGGCTACCTGATGTGAAGAGCCGACTCATTGGAATAAGACCCTGATGCTGGGAAAGATTGAGGGCAAGAGGAGAAGGGGATGACAAAGGATGAGATGGTTGGATGGCATCACGACTCAATGGACATGAGTTTGAGCAAATTGAGAGAGATGGTGAAGGACAGGAGAGCCTGGAGTGCTGCAGTTCATGGAGTCACAAAGAGTCAGACATGACTTAGCAACTGAACAAAAGGCTATAACTGAAAGGGTTTATTTGCGTAATAGAGTCTATTTCTGTCCTAATGCAAGCCTGCTACATCCAGACATCGAATTTATTCTTATTGATCTTCATCTTCAATTTTAAAAGCATCTCTTAAAAAACTGCTTGCACAGCCAAGAAAATAACATCTAAAAAAAGTACCTTTGAACATCAGCATCGGGCCAGGTTAACTGATGTGTCTGAGTCAACACCTTACTTTAAGTACCATATGCAACTATATTTTCTGGAATCCAAAGTAGCAGAATAAGCAGGTATATTGTGAACAGAGATAGCAGTAGGTGGAGAAAGTGAGAAAGAGAGTGAGAGAGAGACTGAGAATGAAAGAACAATGACCCAAAGGGCTATGTGTCTGCAGCAAGGTAGAACGTTAAGCAAATTCATTAATTACACCTTCCTACTTCAAATGAGCAAGCTAATTATTTGTTTACCTGAATCAATATTGCCTCCAGCTATAGACAATAATAAACACCAACAAAGGCAATTGTGTTTGCCAGGACATGAATATACTTAAATTTCAAAGTTTATATTTATCCCACCACAGAGAAAAGTTCAGATGATATACTTATGTGAAACATCAATACATAAAGCACAGTAATTGAAATATAACTTCATAAAAGAAGTAAATACTTCATTTTTTTGTTCTTCCCACCTGTCAATCAGTTCAGTGAAATCTATGCATCTGTTTTAGGTTATCAGGCTAATTTGCATCACCATCAAGATGTAATGTTAACATATATATCAACACACACATATTTATATATATATATATATAAAATGTCCTATTGATAGGAAATTATCATACATGTATGTATATATAATATCAATAGTGAATATTTATTGAACATTTACTAGCTGCCCAGCACTTGTAACTGGTATATTATCCATCAATAATTATGGAATAGTCAAAAGACATATTTTGTTTTATTCTTTCTGGTGTCTTACTATCCTTTTTAAACTTTGATGGAATTAATATTTAAATCAGCACACTTTGTGTAAAGGAGACAGTCCTCTGTGATGTGAATGGGCCTCAACCAATCAGTTGAAAGCCTTAAGAAAACAAGACTGAGCTCCTTCAAGCGAGAAGGAATTCTGCTTGCAGACTGCCTCTAGACTCTTCCAACTGCCACTCCTTCCTGGAGGTCTGGCCGGCCAACCAACACTGCCTGCAGATTTTAGACTTGCCAGGCCCCACAACTGTGGAAGCCAATTCCTTAAAATAAATATCCTGATAGATGGATATCTTAATCCTATCTCCATTGTCTCTCACCACACACACATACATCCTATTGGTTCTGTTTCTCTGAAGAACCCATGCAACCAGCTGGCGGCTTGCTAGCCAGTTCCTGACCATTTCAGGCCAGAGACACAGCAAACAGAGTGGTGAGAGATGGCCAGGAAGTGTCTTCCTTGAACAGATCTCTGTACAACCTGACAAATGCTAAACAAGCTGGCATTTCTTTCTGCAACACTTTCTTGACTCTTCCCACATCTTATTGAAGAAGCTTGGCTGGATCCACCCTCTTGCAATAAACATGAACCAGCTTATGCCTCTTTATATTAGGTGGTCACGTGCGGTTCTTTTCACAGCCTCTAACACACTGGCATTCCTTTCCAGCTCTGGATCCTGGGGTGCTCCACCCCTCTCAGGCAACTCTGTCTGACACGACTAGTACTAGGTAACTTTCTCTCTACTGGGTGGTCTCCATTTGGTCAGTGGAGAACGCTGCATCCTTTGCCCTTACAAATAATGGCTCTGCAGCTGCCCTAACCCAGCAGCTCGGTCCTTTCTCTGCTACCCAGGCACTTAGATGATCTCTGTCTCCGCCCTCAGAATGAATGGAGCAGGAGTCAAGTCTGGTTTCATAATGTTCGCTGGCCCCAGACAAGGTACATCAAGGTCTCAAAGCGGTCCTATTGAAGACCATTCTCACTTCAAAGTTAAAAAAACAGTGGGTTAAAGGATAATAAGCCATATACCTGAATCTCCAATCCCAAAAGGAATCATAGAGGCTCACAACAGCTCTGGCTGTCTCCAAAGAAAACCCTTCATAAATGGTTACTCCTTTGCTCCTCTCTTTACTTTTGATAGTTTCAAAGAGGCGGGGAGTTCAAGAGTTGTATAGCCAATTCATTGCACTTCTCTTTGTAATTTCTGAATTCAGTCTCACAGTCACCTCGACATCAATACCCATCACACAGATGCCTCAGTGAAAGCAGACATGAGGAGGCACATTTGAATTTCTTGTTATATTCTTTTTTAAAAAATATATTCTGTTTTGAGCACTAAAATGGAATTGCCCCACTTCATTATGCACCAAACCATGGGAGAGGTACTTTATTATTACCATTTCACATAGGATGAAAGTAAACCAGACATATTAAGTAACCTGCCCTGGGTCACCTGGTTAGTGTCAGAGCTGAGTTGCCAGACCTGGCGGATCTCATTTTGATTCAAAATCCTAACCTCTGCAACATAATGCCAGTCACTGAATATTTACTTGGCACTATTCCAAAATGCAAGTCTACATCCTGATTGGTGAGTTTTCCATTTGATTAACTTCCTTTCAGAAGAAGAAAAATGCCTATTTCTGACTTTTGGAAATAGATCAATGCTCCGTAAGATCTGGGCACTAGGATTTCTTATGTAAGAATCTACTTAGCATCAACTAGGAACTCAGGGCTGAGCTGTGATCGATTTGGAGGACAATGAAAGAAGCATAAATGAGATAGTAAACCAGTAGCCTGGAGAAGGGAAACATGATTTTACTTGGAGAGCATCCATTTTAATTTCTCTATTAAGTAAGCTGGTTTATGAAAGGGGAAACGAGTGGGAAGATGACATAGGAAGTCATGGTATGCTGCATGATTCTCAAGGGCTGGGGAGGCTCCCTTCCCCCAAAGATATATCTCCACTGGCTTCTGGGTGATTAATATCCCCCAGCCAGAGACACTCTTGCCTGAAACTATCTTGGCTTAAGACTATGTTGTGCATTAAAATGTAATGCCTCTGGAAGAATGAATACTTCACTAACTTTCTTTTTACCCCTTTATCTGTAAGTATTCTTTAGCTTCCTTATAGAAAGCAAGTGGGGCTTCCCAGGTAGCGCTAGTGGTAAAGAATCTGCCTGCCAATGCAGAGACGCAGGTTTGATCCCTGGGTCGGGAAGATCCCCTGGAGGAGGGCATGACAACCCACTCCAGTATACTTGCCTGGAGAATCCCATGGACAGAGAAGCTTGGCAGACTAGAGTCCATAGGGTTGCAAAGAATTGGACATGACTGAAGCAACTTAGCTCACACGCAGAAAGCAACTGAAGAGAAGGAAAAGGAGGAAAACTCAAGATAAAGTGGAGAGAAAAGAAAACTGCCTCAACAGCCACATCTGCCCACGAGATAGTTTGAGGAATGTATAGATCACCTATTTCCAGGCTGGAGGGGCTTTGGACCACTGACTGGGCCACGATGCAGGGGATTTGACTCAAAGGGGTGCACCAACCACTGCTGCAGCCAAATCAGTAACCCTCAGCCCTGTTTGTGGTAGGGAGGAAAGCTGGGATGTTAGAAGTTGACTGACATTCAGGTGGATTGTTTGGGGAAACCCAAAGGAAAGACACTCACTGGGGCTTTTTAAGTTAGCCATAGTGTCCAGGAGAGTAATAGAGAAAGCATGAAAATTTCTCTGTGTAATAAAAGAACAGAGATTTTCATTTTATCTTGATGTCAAAGACAGGGCAGGTGGGAATCTGAGTGCTTTGGTGGGGGAACCTGAGGTGGAAAAGGAGGAAGACTGTTGAAGGAGGAGTGTCAGACATGGGAGAAATTCTTGGTTAGAAGAGACCAGATTCCAGCAAAATGGAGTCAGGCTAGATCCTGAGAAGAGACAGAGAGGGAGGAGAAAGAGGATTTGGTAAGGAATGCTGGACAGATGACAGAACAGAGATGCATGCTATTCGATTTTCAACTGCTTTCTTGGCTGCGTTGTGATTGCACCCTTCTTTTAGTCCCAAATCTTGAGTGAAAGTTGTTTGTACAACAGTAGTGTCCTAGGAATATTTAGCAAAGGAAGAAGAGTGTATGTCCATGGGGTGATGGATTTGGATAGAAGGACCGGAGCTGTGAAGGCAAGGTGGGGAGTAGGAAGAGAAGAATGAGTTAGAAGGAAAAGCATTCTTCCCAGGAACATAGTATGAGGGGCTGGACATACTGCAGATACCTAACATGAGGACCTGGGAATTATTCTGGGCTATCAAAGGAAAGGACACCATGGACTGAAAAATATGTATTTATTCAGGTGACCTGTATGAATCATATTTTTCAAATGTATGCAAGTATAATTACACTTAATTACATAAATATGCACACATATATAAACACATAAAGCAGTATAAATATATAAATGTAAATACATGTGTGTAACATGATAACACACAGAGACACACACACACATATATATATATATAAAATTACTTAATTCATAGGAATTTTGATGATTGGGGCTTCCCAGTTGGTGCACCTGCCAATGCAGGAGACATAAGACACCCGGTTTTGATCCTTGGGTTAGGAAGATCCCCTGGAGGAAGGCATGGCAACTCACTGCAGTATTTTTGCCTGGAGAATCCCATGGACAGAGGAGCTTGGCAGGATACAGCCCATAGGGTGGCAAAGAGTCAAACACGACGAATCTACTTGGCACAAACAGCACATAAAACATTACTGAATTCACAGGAGTTTTGATGATTACACATTTTTCTGAATCATGGGCGCTTCCATCATGTAGGCGATAGCAACAATGATTAATACTTAAAAGGATACACTTGAAAAGGATGGAAGGAAAAGATTGCAAAATCTCCTTCAAAGTTTTCAATACACCTCCAAGAAGTCTACCCAGATGAAGCAGATTTAAAACCTGCAGGCAGGTATGTTTTTCCCATGAACAGGATGGCTTCTCCCACACTGACTTGCTGTGACCATGTTTCTTTCCAGCACTTGTGGTTTGAGAACCATTGCATTTCACTCCCTCACCCCCATGGTGCTTCCAAGCTTGACATTATGAAAGAATTAAACCTGAGACAAGAAAAATGTATTAATCTACTTCTCTTGCGTTTGTTCTGCTTTTAGTTTTAATACATGCATTTTCTTACATAAATAGGGTATTTGACTATGACTGTCATTTATTAACATTTTCCCCCAATTACAACTATCCCCTCAAGGTCAGGGTCCCTAAGGAAGCAGCTGAGGGAACATACATGGAGCACATGTGCCGAATTGTTCTGCAGGCTGGGAAATTAACTAAAAATGAGTAATATGCTCTCAATTTAAACCTGGCAGGGGGGATTGTACTTTCATCCCCAGATTGGAATCAGATTGCCTCTGCTGGGGCTGCTCCAGCTTTTGGCATAGCCTATTAACAAGGCCAACTTGGCTCCTCCCGGTACAATAGCAGCACAGGGGTTGTGTGAGAGCTCTGTGCACTTCAGCTGGGAAGGCAGGAATGAAATTCAGCTAATGGGAGAGCATGGGATTGCGATTTTATCACCAAACAAATGAGCATCAACAACCTTAAATAAAGCCAGCACTATCAGTTTTCAATGCCCAGTTTTCACAATGACCACACTCCCCAAGCATCTGTGATAATTCCTGGACACTTAGTGGGTACATTTTGTTTCTTAAAAAAAAAAATATTCCTTTTCCACACGATTAGAGGAATCTGTAACAGCATATTATTAAGTGGCCTGTGATGTTTCTACTTTTTATTTCAAGGTGTGATTTCTCTATTTCTCTGGTCTTCTATTACTAGAGAGTAAGAGATGAGAGATAGACAGAAAGATAAAAGGGGTATGGGACGTATCAGAGATTGCATCATTTAACACCTTTTTAAAGAATGTCAGTGAATTTTAAAAGTATATTTTCCTAAGTCGAATCTGAAGCTCCTTGAGGGGAGGTTTAAACGTTGCTTGCTTGTTTTATATTCATGGATCACAGTAATTCTCAGCTATGTCCCAGTAATTCTCTGTCTTGGCTACAGACATGAAACATGTGGAGCACCTTTAATCAGCAGTGTTCAGGCCCCACTGCAGACCAATTAAGTCAGCATTTCTCAGGGGTGAGGCACAGACATGAATCATTTCTGAAAGCTCTAGGTGATTCTGGTGGGCAGGCAGCAACTGCTAGCTTATTGCCTTACCTAGAATAGGTGTCACTTGCTTTTAAGGAACTACTGAATAGTTTTAATGACCACATAATTCCCATGAAAACAACAGAACTTCACAGATATAACACAACTTTTCTATAATAAATTATCATTAACCTATTCCATAGAAAACTGGATAAGGCTTTTGTTAAAAACAAGGGAAAGGCCACTAAATTCTTTGTACCTATATTTCATCCCCTCAGGTTCCTAAGATAACAGTGAATTAAAATCCCATGAGAAGCCTTTAGATAAATGTTCCTACATTTCTACCATATATATATATATATATATATATATATAAAAGGTATATATATATATATATATATAAGAAAGAGGCACAAAAAGAAAATTAAAGAGCTCTCAGTGAATAGGGCATTTCTTGGACAGAGTAGTCAGAATATGATTCAAAGAACATTTTGTCATGGTCAAAATTATAAAAATATAGTTCAAAGGGATATTAGTTTAAACTAGTTGAAACCAACTTTTATATGTGTGTATAATACTGGCATTAAGTGTAAGGCAACATTCCTGCTTTTTATTTGTTTATGAACTTCTAAAGTGACTGGCCTTGTTGTCCTCTGAAATGTGGAAATACAGAAACTCAAGCTGACTGTGAGCAGCAAATAACATAATGGAGGAAAATCTGGTTTGTAGGCTGAACACAACATTCCAGGCTGTAGTAGTTTTCCTATTATTTACTCTGAGAACCTGAAATTTCATATACAAATGATTATTTCTGGGAAACTGTACATATAATTGTTCATTGTCATTTTATTAAGCAATTACTAAGTATTTGACTTCTTGTTAAATTCTTTATATGATCTCATTAAACCAGTGCTGCAACCCATTGAATACGGTACAACTATCCCCAACTTACAGATTTGAGAACTGAGGTTTATCAGTTCTGAGTCTTCCAGCAATTCCAAGTGAAGATATCCTTCAAGTCTGAAAATACTTAAAATTCTTTCTGCAGACTTTGGTTTAAGAATCCATATAGATTTGCTTCTCCTTACTTCTTTGGATATTTTCACATCAGATGCAACTTCATTTGCCTACAGACGTACAATCAGAACACTGAGAAAGGAATGTGAATGTTCCTTGGACTACTAGTGTAATCCATTTCAGGTATGCTGGATTCTAGCTCAAGATGACAGTCTTTCTCTCCATGGCCTTTCCTTAAACTCCACCAGATTCTTAAAAATGAACTAATAGCTTTGTTTTTACATATTGATTATATGATACATGTGCTGTTCCAATTTAACAGATAAACTCTAAATGTAGGGCTTCCTAATTTTTCAAAAGGTTTGTACTGATATTTTAACTCATTCTCTTCTTGTACTTCATTTTAAATGCAAGTATGGCAATGACAGAAAGATTATGTTGCATGATGAGGGTGTGTGCATTTGTCCTATGGAGGTAACTCTCAGGAGTCCTGGAGCGAGAAAGGGGGTGATCTGAAGGCTGTTTTGACAGACATATCCATCAGGCAGCCAGACCCATGTTAGAGTACTACCGAAATATGCCTAGACAGAGCATCACATGTAATTCAATTGATAATAAGCAAACACTTTTGTCACTGCGTGTCCTTTTCTTTACATTGCCATCTTTGCCTTGTCTCTATCCCCCAGATTCTAATGGTCTTCACAAAGCTTTACCATTCTACAAAACTGATAACTCAGATAAGCCCGAGTCTTAGAGTGTAGGAAAGAATCAACTGTGGAAAGTAAGAGAAATACATCCAAATTGATGCCAACTGAGACCTTAGTTTGGGCTTCATTTAAGCTTCTGTTTTATTTCTATTGCTTTATCAAAACATTTAAGAGAGGCAATGTTTGCTATTCAACTCCCAAACTGAAGTATCAGTACCAGGAATGGTTTCAGTAGATTTCAGACATCCTCTGTGTGGAAGACACCATGAAAAAGAGCTTGTGTAAGTTTGTAAAGGCTTTGAGGACAGGAATGAGGATAAAATGCTGATATTTGTTCAGCCTTTTCATATATCCTCACAAGGGCCTGGGGGATTTCTTGGCAGTATTGTAAATGGTTGATTTATTGGTATCAAAGGCAGCAATATGAAAAAAGTTGGGTCTCTGCAATATGAAATAGCTGGGGTCTCTGCACACTCCCTCCAGCATGAAGTCCAAACAGAGATATGATTATATCTGTTTATCTGAAATGTTTTACCAAGTAATTCACTGCTTTGAGTGTGTAAAGAACTGGGGCTTGGCTAAGAAAGCATAAGTATTTGGGTAGGGGGATGAAATATCAACCATAAGGAAGATAAACAGAGAACTTTGCTAAGAGCACAAACCACCACAAGAAATATCAATTTTGTGTTTTGACTGTGCCATGAGTAAAAGCATTACAAAGGACAAAATTCTCAGAGGTACTATGATTAGTTTAAATGTTTTCTGTATTCTGCATAGCCAAGTGTCTCTCAGCACATGTCTCCATAGCTAGAGTTTGAGATGTTTGCATCAAAGCAGTTTAGTACCACCAAGTCTCCTGTACAGGTATGCTGATATTGGTAAGTTTGCTGCAAAACTCCATTAAAAGTCACTGCATTACACTGCTATATTTAAAATAGAAAATCAACCAGGACCTACTGGTTGATTGTTGTAGAGCACAGGGAACTCTGCTCAATACTCTTTAATAACCTCAATGGGAAAAGAATTTGAAAAATAAAAGCTACATGTGTATGGACTGGAACATTTTATGCTTTTAAAGCATCAGTGGAGATTCTTTTACACTTCCCTGGTGGCTCAGAAAGTAAAGAATCTGCCTACAATACAGGAGACCAGGTTAGATCCCTGAGTCAGGAAGATCCCCTGGGAGAAGGAAATGGCAACCCACTCCAGTATTCTTGCTTAAAGAATTCCTTGGACAGAGGAGCTACAGTCCATGGTGTTGCAAAGAGTTGGATATGCCTGAGCAACTAACACACAGATTCTTCTCTTTTTTATCCTTTACCTCTCTCCAAAAAATTCATTTTTAAAAATACTAAAAATATTTTATATATAAGAGAATA
Source organism: Cervus canadensis (assembly GCF_019320065.1). Lineage (NCBI taxonomy): Eukaryota > Metazoa > Chordata > Mammalia > Artiodactyla > Cervidae > Cervus > Cervus canadensis. Next base: position 31,111,850 of record NC_057400.1, on the reverse strand, counting down.
TAGTGAATAAGGAAATGGCAACACACTCCCAGAACTCTTGCCTGGAAAATCCCATGGACGTAGGAGCCTGGTAGGCTACAGTCCATGGGGTCAAAAAGAGTTGGCCATGATTGAGTGACTTCACTTTCACTTTCATAATGAATAAAGTTATAGAAAATAAAACAAAGGTATAGAAAATAAAAATGTAAATACCCATGAAATCACCATACAGCTTAATATAGCTCTCCCACGCTCTCTAGCATATCACTTTGCTATACACCTGAAACTAATGCAACATTGTTAATCAACTAAACTTCAATATATTGATAAAATAAAATTTTTAGAAAGTCACTGCATTAGGATGGAGAAAACCTAGTTTCCAATTCCACCCCTGTCATTTACCAAAGTTGAGACTTTGGACTAGTCTTTTAACTTCTTTAAAAATCTCATGAGTAAAACAGAAGTAAGATCTTCTCACAGCTGAGGCTCCAAGGAGACTGCATGGAAAGCATTTGAAATGGCAAAGTGCAGCGCATCAGCTGGCCTCCCTCTACATACAAACCTATCTGCATCTCCACCCAGTCTCCGCCACCACTTAGCAGCCTCCAGGGAGCTCATCTACGGCAAAGCTAAATACCACATGCCCACACAGCCTGACCTCGAGGCAACAATTAAGATCTGTTGAGCTTTTTCATCATATTCCCTTTCTTTTCCAGAACCTTAGGTTTTAGTAGGAAATGCCTTGACTAAGACTTTAGCTGACAGACTAGAAATTAGAACAGGAAAGAAGAATGTGAAAGAACCATACGAAAACATACAAATTTATTCAAGGGGAACTGGAACATTTTATGCTCTTAAAGCATCTATAGATTCTTTTCTTTTTATTCTTTATTCTTTTCCAAAAAATTTTTTAAAAAATATTTAAATTATTTTATATATAAGACACTAAGAAGGATAGGGGAGCCTGGCGTGCTGCAGTCCACGTGGTCCAAAGAGTTGGACATGACTGAGAATGGAACAACAAATAATGAATAAAGGTACAGAAAATAAAAATATAAACATTTAGGAAACAACCACAGAGCTAAATAAAAAGAAACATCACCAAAGTGTTTATAGCTCCCCTCATCATAGCCACTTGCTTTGCCTATAAGAGTTAACTTCTATCTAAATTTCATAGTAATCACTCTCTTGCTCTGCCTTATAGCTTTATTATCTGAAGATGCATCTCCAAATAATAGAATTTCATTTTGAGGATTATTTTCAGGATTTTCTATAGGTGGACGCATACTAAGTGTACATTCTTGTCCTGTTTTTTTTTTTTTTGGTTCAACATTATGTTTGAAAAATTCATTCAGTTTGTTGCATGTAGCTATAGTTCATGAATATTCACTGTAGGATAACATGCTGTTTATAAGTATGCAGGGCATTTCATCTGTTGTCATCCTGTTGATGGGCATTTGGATTTTTTTTTTCCAGTTTGTGGCTATTAGGAACAATAAAGTTTTTTAAAAGTTCCAACTTTTGTCCTCATGTGCAACAGTTTCTCTCCATTGCAGAGGTTATGCTCAAAGACTGTGCACATCTTCAACTTTACAAGGTAACAGCAGATTCCAAAAAAGAGGGGATATATGTAGACATGTAGCTGATTCACTTTGCTGTACAGTAAAACTAACATAACATTCTAAAACTACTATACTCCAATAAAATTTTTTTAAAGGATTATACAAGATTATTTTCCAAAAGAATGGTAGCCATTGGTAATCTTACCACAGCCTTTTTCTTTTCTCTGCATGATATTGCTTAGACTTTCACTTTTATCTTCCAATGGACTTATGAAAAACTCTGGACTCTAATTTCAGAGTCAAGTTTTTCTGACATAGCTCATAGCTTTGGAGCATGATTTATCTAAAGTATTGCTGGCAATTTTGATGGAGTTACAGGATTGGCCCATGTATTACTTTCCTGGGGCTGCCGTAACAAATTAGCACAGACTTGGTGGATCCAACCAATCAATCCTAAAGGAAATCAGTCCTGAATATTCATTGAAAAGACTGATGCTGAAGGTGAAACTCCAATACTTTGGCCACCTGATGGGAAGAACTGACTCACTGGAAAAGACCCTGATGCTGGGAAAGATTGAAGGCTGGAGGAGAAGGGGACAACAAGAGGATGAAATGGTTGGATGGTATCACCGACTAGGTGGACATGAGTTTGAGTAAACTCCAGGAGTTGGTGATGGACAGGGAAGCCTGGTGTGCTGCAGTCCATGGGGTCACCAAGAGTCGGACATGACTAAACGACTGAACTTAACTGAACTGGTGGCTGAAAACAACAGGAATCTATTCTTTCACAGTTCTGGTGGCCAGAAGGCCAAACCAGAGCAATGTTCCCTCTGAAGACACTTGAGGAAAATCTTTCCTCACTTCTTCCTAGCTGCTGCTGTCTCCCGGAAATCCTTGACATTTCTTGACTTGTAGCTGTATCACTCCAGTCTCTGCCTTTGTCTTTGCATGGCTCTTTTTCTGTGTTTACTCTTATAGAGATACCAATTATTCAATTTAGGACTCTAAATCCAGGATGACTTCATCTCGAGATCCTTAACTAATTACATCTGCAAAGATGCTCTTTTCAAAAAAAATCACCAGATATTGGTGGTAAGGACTTTGACATATCTTTTTGTAGGACACAACTCAAACCACTATGGACGGCAATGAGGAAAGGAAAGAGGAGAAGAGAAGGAAAATTATTAGTCTGTGAAATGATTACTATACATGCCATATAATTTTTGATTGCTTCAGATGTTAACATTTCCCACAAGAGAGAGGTTTAAGAGCTGCCCACTCAAAATAACATACCTGCTTTTACATACCTGCTTTATATATGTGTGTGTGTATATATATATATAAACACACACACACACACACACATATATATATATATATATCCTCTGATCCTAGTGGATTCCTTTCACAGAGGGGCAAGCAGTTGAAAGAACTAGGTCAGTGTTCTGGAAAGGTCAAATAGAGTATGTGTGCCCCATCTTTGCACCTGAGTCCTCTATTGGACCACATGATCCAGATAACAGAGGAAGAACTCTGAAGCTGTTCATAAAAGAACTATTTTTCCAAGACTCTGATTTTGTGTGCCATAACAAATTTGTAAAGGTGAAAACTCATCTTGTCTATACAAGATTTTCCTTCCATTAAAAACCCTGCATTCTTTTATGACTTGTCAGGACTGAGCCTAGTGTTAGAGGGAAGAGCATTTCATAGTTACAGGAGCTGAGCCTAAAGTTCCACTGGCCAGCTCAACTCTGCCCTTCCCCAGCCACAATGCCTGCATTCCACCTTCAGAGAGAGTGCTCACTGTGGGTTCTACTACTGAGTATAGGAATGCCCTGTTGAAATTCAAATGTTTCAAATGGCGTGGGGGTGAAAATGGATGAGGCCATTAAACAATTTGCAGACATCACTATCTGAGACATTAGGTGAACATAAAATAATTTACCTAGCACAGTTTTAAGGTGTTTAGCTCAGTACCCATCGCTTTACTGAAGATGGAGAGCATAGGAAGGAGGTAAGGAAGGCTTGAATCAGTCTGTGACTTGATCAGATAACATCTATCAGGAAGATGAACACTAGAACCTTTGAAGATGGCAGAGTCAGAGCTCTTAAGTTGCCCGACTCTTATAATTAGGACCCAGGATATCTTTCCCTTAAGTATCTTTCTTCCTGATATGTATCAGCTAGCTCTAAAGCTTGGCTTTTATCCTTTACTCCAACTCTAGCGTATTTTTCTTTCAATTCTTGGTGTTCCCTCCAAAACAACAGGTATGTGACCCTTGAAAATAATTTTGTTGCAGTATAATTTATGTACAATAAAGTGCATACATATAACAAGTACAATTACTTGAGCTTTGACATGTCAATACACCCAAGAAATATCACTGCAATTAAGATACAGAATATTTTTATCACCCCTCTCTGCCAAAATATCCTCTTACCCCTTTAAAAAGCCAATTTACTCCCTGCCTTTGTCACCAGGCAACTAATGAAAAAAATCTATTTTTTTCTCATTATTAGTTTGCATTTTCTAAATTTTATACAAGTGGAAAAATAAAAATAATGTATTCTTATTTCTTTCAGTCAACACATTATTTTGAGATTCCTCTATTTTTCCTCTATTTTGTTGCATAAATCAGTTGCTTGATCTTTGTTATTGGTGGGTAATATTTCATTGTATGGGCATATCCTAGTTTTTCTATTCTTCTGCTTGATAGATGTCTGGGGAGTCCCTCCCCGGTATTTTTGCATCATGAAAAATACTGCTATGAACATTTGTATACCAGTTACTGTATGGCTATATTTTCTTTTCTTTCTCTTGGGCAATTACTTAGGAGTAGCTGTATGTCTAACTTTATAGGAAGCTCCTAAATATTTTTTTCAATTTGATATTACCATTTTATATTTCCAACAAAACAGTATGAAAATTCCAATTGCTTCATATTCTCAGTGACGTTTGATTTTTTTCAGTCTTATTAATTCCAGCTATTTCAGTGAATATATAATGGAATCTCATTATGATTTTAGTTTTTGTGTGCTTCATGACAACATGTTGAACACATTTTCGCACGATTCCCTGGTGGCTCAGATGGCAAAGCCTCTATATGCAACGCAGGAGACCCGTGTTCGATCCCTGGATTGGGAAAACTCCCTTGGGGAAGGAAATGGCAACCCACTCCAGTATTCTCGCCTAGAAAATTCCATGGATGGAGGAATCTGGTGGGCTACAGTCCATGGGGTCACAAAGAGTCAGACACGACTGAGCAAGTTCACTTTCTTTTCTTTCTTATTGGCTGTCATGTTCTTTTCTAGCCTGTATTTTCAAATCTTTTGCTCGTTTATTAACCACATCGTTTGTCTTACTATTGAATTGTGATATGTCTTGATGTATTCTGAATAAAGTCCTATGTCAGAGCTACATATTAGAAATATTTTCTTCCATTTTGTGGTTCGCCTTTTATTTTCATAGTGAAAGAAAGTGAAGTCGCTCAGTCGTGTCCAACTCTTTGCGACCCCATAGACTGTAGCCCACCAGGTTCCTCCATCCATGGAATTTTCTAGGCAGGAGTACTGGAGTGGGTTGCCATTTCCTTCTTCAGGGGATCTTCCCTACCCAGGGATGGAATGCAGGTCTCCCGCATTGCACGTAGAGGCTTTACTATCTGAGCCACCAGGGAATCAATATTCATAGTAATGTCTTTCAAAAGAGAAAATGTTTTTAATTCGATTAAATAAAATTTATGAATTTTTTAAACTTATGGTTTGAACCTTCTGGCTTTCTGTGTTCCGTCTAAAAATCTTTGCCTGTCCCAGGGGTACAAAGATTTTTATTCTTATGTGTTTTTTTTAAGCAATTTTATAGTTAAGTTTTACCTTTAGTTCTGTGATCTATTTTAAGTTAATTTTTTTCTATGCTATGATGTAAGAGATCTTTTTTTTCATATAGATATCTGGATTTCTTCACTACCACAATATATTATTTGTAACTATTTCCGTGTGTAACTATGTGTGTCTATATTAAGCCAAGCAGGAGTTCATACTAATGTCTCCAATTCTAATCCATTTCCATATGGATTATTAGCCTAGGTATTGTCTGTTTTGGATTTTAGCACTTGTAGTGTATGTATTGTGGTTGTTGGCAGGTTTTAACTAGCAATCCAATTTGTTTAATAGCATAAAGCTATTCAGAATTTCTTTTTCTTTTTTGGACTATTTTGGAAATTTTTTTTAAAGTGATGCTACCTTGGGGGAAAAAACTTCATCTGTCTGGAAATGTGCCCTGACTTTATTCTGATACTAAATGCTCTTTATAACTGTCACAACTATTATAACAGCTAAATATTAATATCTAATTATGTATTTTCTAGTATAATTCAAATTTATTTGCATAAAATAGAATACTTACTGAACATGGCCACCAGATTTCTTTTATGTACTTTGGTGTACTCTTATACACACACACACACGAGTGCGTGTGTGTGTATATATATTCTTTACTTTTTTAAAGTGTTTTAACTAAGGACATGTGAATCACCCCCAGATGTGCACTGATATAAGCAGAAGAATCACATGAAAATGATGACTAGAAAATCTATTGCTATTTTACAATAGAGGTATTTATTGAGATGCACATCAGTAGCCTAATCTTTATCTACTTCTTCTCTTAAAAATGTTTCTTTTAATTTCTCTTTGAATCTGGCAGACTTTGTTTATATAACTGGTAGAGGAATTCAATTCTGATTCTCGACATGCAAGAAAACAAGTGAGGAAGATATGCATATTTTAATGAAATAGTTAATAGCATTTTTTTAATGCAGATAAGTACAAAGAAGAAAACAAGATTTGAACTACAATTTCCTTGCTCAGATAACCTTGTGAGAATTTTTATCAGATGAAATTAATAATGTATTTTGTTAGAAAATCTAAAAATATATAATATGAAAAATATTTTTTTTTCTCTTGCCCCAAATTTCAGTTCTCAAGATGCCTCCAAAATGTAACTGATTTATGGTTTTTTATATATCTTAGAGTGAGGAGGGCATTGCATATAATTGCATCTCTCTCTATATATATATATCTTTTCTTACTTTATAGCAAAAGGATCATACTAGGTGTACTATGCCATCCTTTGCTTTTTTCACTTACATTATGAGATATTTCCATTTAATTTCATACAAATCTAACTCCATCTTCTCAATGATTTTACATTGTTTTATTAGGTCATCTTCCTATAATTTGCCTAACCCCCACTGATCAACTCTAACTGTATCCAGTTTTAGTCTTTTACAAACAATAGTCCAATGAAAACCCATATGAGTGAAGATATGGTCACCCTACACCCTCACACACATATTTACACATGTACACATTAATATATACTTTTTCAAGTATATCCAGGAAAATTCTTATTTATTTATTTATAGCCATGTCCTGCAGCTTGCAAGAGTTTAGTTCCCCAACCATGGATTGAAGCCCAGGCCACAGCAGTGGAAGCACTGAATACTAACTACTAGACCACCAGGGAACTCCCCAGGGAAATTCTTAGCTGTAATTTTTTTTTATCTGGGTATGTGTACATGCAGTAGAATTGTTGGCTTTAAAAGCACATGTGTCATATGTTGATAGGAATTGGCAAATATTCCTGTAGTAAAATTATACCCTATTATTATCTCATCTACAATTTATAGAAGCCCATATTTCCCAGATCTTTGACAGCACAAACTTCAAATGTTTAATTTTTGCTTTTCTGAGAAAATGAAACATGAAATCTCATTAATGTTTAAATTACATTTTCACTAAGGAATGAGACAAGCCTCTTTTTCATGCTAACTGGCTTTTTGCATTGTCTTCTGTAAACTGCCTGTTCATATCCTTTCTCAACTTTTTCTACTGGGTTATAAGTCATGTTTCTACTGGTTGACTTGAATGTTATTTATAAATAGGAAAATATAACCTTTAATTGCTCATAGATGTGGCAAATATATTTGTCCTTGCTCCCTTGAGACTGTGGTTTTTGTACAGAGGTTTTAATTTTTCTGTTATATAACATCTCAGGGGGGGAAAAAAAAAACCTACCTATTTGTATAACCATTTACCTTCCAAAGTGTATTTTCATTTATTTTCTTTAAAGTTACATCTCATTATACAGGTAAAGATTCTGCTTCCATTCAAAGATGGCTGAGTATTCTTTTATCAGAAGAAGAGGGAAGAAGAGTAACCACCTTCTCCTGACCAGGTACAGAATGCCCAGTAGAAAGCTAAGCCCAGAGAGTTTGGTTCCCTCCCTGTGGTCAGATGAAGCACTGTTTATTTCCCTGCTTCTCAATTAATGTGGGGCAAAAGAAGCCTGAAATAACTACTAAGAAAAAGAAAGAACATTTTTGTTTTGACTTCAAATATGAAGCTTACTCCTAATACGACATAAAATATACTTTAATACTTTCTCAATTTTAAACTCAACACTTTTTATCTTGGGTACATGTGTTCCAAGCACAGGTCACTCTCTTTGTGATTTTTCTCCATTTAAATGAGCTTTAGTTTGGGGAATTTTTATTTAAATGACACATTTACCTCTGCCATTTGACAAAATCTGAAGAAATCCTAGAGAGCAAGTTTGTCTTATGAACTCTTTGGTAAAGAAATAGCAGGCATCTCTGTTAAGATTCCCAGATTTTATTTGCTTCCTCTTAGCCATAGTTGTAATGAAAGACTGCCAGAAATCTTTGAGATTTTAATAGAAATTCAGAAGCTAATGAAGTTAAGATTTTGAATTAACTTGATCATAGAAAGGGAAAATCATCGTTTCTCACAAGACAGTGGAGAGATCCGCTGAGTACAGAGGTGGATTCCGAGCTAACCACCTCTTGGCCGTGCACTTCCATTGCAGGTTTGTTGGAAAGTCGTTAGTGCCCTGGCAGAGCTTCCAGTCTTTCCTTATGAGCCACCTTACTGGCTTGGGTTTCTGTGTTGTGAAGCGCCAACAGTTGTTTGGCCAGGCTCTCTCCCCAGCTTGGAGCCTAGGGAAGGGCTCTCCACATGCCTCCTGTTTAGCTAGAGGAGTCCATCTGCACTTACGACTTCCTAGTGCTCTGCAAAATCTGCAGCTTAGCTCAGGTGAGCAGTCCCTGAATCGTCTCAGGTAGCTTCATAGCTTCATTCTTCCTCTTACAAATCCTCAGAACTCAGTGGAACAGAAATTGTAGGCAGTTTTTTTTTTTTTAACTCATCTGTTTATTTTTTTCTTCTCTTCATAATTAAATTTATTAATTTTTAATTGAAGGATAATTGCTTTACAATATTGTGTTGGTTTCTGACAAACATCAATATGAATCAGCCGTAGGTATACATATACCCCTTCCTTCATGAACCTCCCTCCCCATCCCACCCTCTCTAGGTTGTTACAGAGTCCTGGTTTGAGTTCCCTGGGATACACAGCAAATTTCCTTGGCTATCTGTTTTACACATGATAATGTATATATTTCCATGTTACTTTCTCCATACCTCTCACCCTCTCCTTCCTCTCCCCCCCACCCCCCACCCCCGCCATTCCATAAGACTGCTTTCTATGTCTGTGTCTCCACTGCTGCCCTGCAAATAGGTTCCTCTGGAGTCTACAAAGATGGTACTGATGAATCTTTTTGCAGGCAGTTTTTCGTATGAACCAGCTCTTCTGTATGACCTTTGTGTGACTCGGAAATGGTGGTGATTTTTGTAGCCCTTCGTGTCTCCATCTGGGCTGATTCTGAGACCCTGGAATAATTTCCAAGAAAAATATTCCTTTGGACTCCTTCCCACATCCTCATCTAACTTAGTCCCTGAGGCTTCCAGGGACCCCAGGCTTGCCTGGACTAAGTCCCAACCCCAGTGTGCTGCTTCCCAAGCCATGTCCAGAGTTTCCTGTGTCCATCATAGCCTCCCTCCTTTCTTCCATCATAAATGATTACCAAAGCTCCTTTTTCTTTTTTTTAAAAAATTGAGTTGGTACTGATTTGATATTGAAAATGTCCTCTTTCTCCCCTGGCTTTGCTTCCATGAGGTGTGCCCTTTTACTTGAAGTTAGGGAAGAGTAGAGAATGCGCTTGTGACCCTGAACATACCCATAATGCGCTCCTTTTCAGCGTCTGATGACTCAGCAGAACAGGAGGGCGCATTGTGGAAGGCACAGTGAGATCCCCTGCCGTCATCCTAGGAAACCAGCAGAGACAGTGCCTGGAACACTGGATGTCAGCTCCTCCTGGGCAGGGTTTACCCACTCTGTTCCCTGCTCTATCCGCAGCTCCGGGAACAAGGTGTAGGAGTGAGGGGCTCAGGGAATACCAGCTGAATGCGTGTGAAGGAAGGAGGATTTGCTTTTTCCTTCCTTGCCTACCAAATAGCCAGGCCTCCCTATACCCCAGCTTCACTCATGCCTGGGGCCTATTTTTCTAATCCCAGAGCATGAAGGGCTGCTGATTTCCTGGGCGTTCTGTAAATTCTCATGGTAGTATATCTTTGTAGTTAATTGTGCTCACCTTGCAGGTTTATTTCAAAGATGCATGTGTTGATACATATTAAGCACTTAGAACCATGCCTGGTACATACTATGTTCTCAGTATATGTTAACTTTTTGTGTGTGTGTGCTGGGTCTTCATTGCTACACAGGCTTTTCTCTAGCTGTGGCGAGTGGGGGCTACTCTCTAGTTGCAGTGCGCATGCTTCTCATTGCAATGGCTTCTCTTGTTGGTGAGCATGGGGTCTAGGGTGCTTGGGCTTAAGTAGTTGCAGATCGAGGCCTCTAGAGCACAGGCTCAGTAGTTGTGGCGCACAGGCTTAGTTGCTCTGCAGCATGTGGGATCTTCCGGAACCAGGGATCAAACCTGTGTCCCCTGCTTTGGCAGGCAGATTCTTTACCACTGACCACCAGGGAAGCCCAAATGTTAATTTTTTAAACTGTTAGTATTAATTCAGTGTTTCTGTGTTTTTTATTAAGACAATGTTTTTAGAAAAGTTTGAGATTCAGAGTAAAATTGAGGAAAAGATACAGAGATTTCCGTACACCTCCTGCATAATCTCCCCCATGATCAACACCTTCCCATCTGAGCAGGACATTTGTCATGACTGATGAAACTATATTGACACATTATAACCACCAAAAGTCCATACTTTATATTATGGTTTACTCTTAGTTTTGTTAACTATTGTTTTTAACAAGCCAATTAATAATAAAAATTCCATTTGAAATTATTGCTTGAATTTGTAATTCCAAAATTGGAAAAGGGTATTTTTGAACTGATTGGTCTCCAAATCAGGGAAAAGGATAAATGAGTATGCTTTAGTTACCTATTTACATCATCACACATCTCTCCAAAATGTAATGACTTAAAATAACAATAATCACATATTATCTCTGGCAGTTTCTGTGGGTTAGGGGGTGATGTGCTGATTGGTTGTGGCTCAAGGTCTCACAGAGGTTGCAGTTAGGTACCGGCTCATGTTGGGGCTGTTGAAGAGTATCCACCCACTGTGGTCTTTCCAGGCGACCTGGGCTTGCTGATAACCTGGTGACTGCGTCCCAGAAGCAGCAGGGAGAGAAGGCGGGAGGGAGAGAGACAGAGAGGAAGGCAAAGAGAGAGGCAGAGCATGTGTTGCCTTTTTGCAACTGAATCCCAGAAGTCAAGAGGCACCTTTTCTACTACATTTTATCAAAGAATTTACAAAGATACCTTCAAGTTCAAAAAGAGAAAACAAAAAGTCCATATCCTGCCGGAGGGATGCTAACAGTTCACCATAAGAAAAACATGTGGAACGAGATGTAAATACATATTGATGCCACAACTTACAGATAATACAATCTGCCAGAAGATGTGACTCCAGTTGTAGGGTGCAGGCACACACACGTGAACACACACAAATGAACCCACATGCCCCGACTATAAAAGGTTGGGCCTAACTGGGGCTCATCAACTTAGATTTTAATTAGCAATGGATTCTGGGGATCTTTCTGAAATGTTTGCCTATGGGGACGAGAACCGCTCTGTGCAACCGCTTACAAAGCATTCATTGAATTGCTGTCTGACACCCACTTGAAGGGTGTTTAAAGAAAAAAGAAGTCTAGGAGTCAAAATTGAAAGTGCAAATTGCAAATGCTTCCCTTCTAGAGTGATAGGCCTATAAATACCAAGGCTGTTTCTGTTAAACAACAAATGGAAATGCTCCCGAATCAATGAGAGGTGTTAGCACCAGGGAAAAACAGCATCTTAAATCCTTACGCTAACAATTAAATCAGACATTTTTGACACTTTATCAGAGACACTCCTGGCAGTACTTTATTCTTCATGGCATGATTTGAAACTCACAGTAGGTGACAAGCAGATTTCGGAGGATCATCAGTTCGGCTTTTTTAGCACTCTCTCCAAACGTAACTCAATATATTTTGTTCAAGCCAGTTTCATGTGTTTTGAGGGAAGGCAACTGGTAAAAATGAATGGGTTTCCAGAAATGTATGCCATGACCTCACAGAGCTGAAGAATTGACCAGCTCAATAACAGCTGAATATTAACACAATCAGAAAAGAAGTGATTTATCTGTAAGGCCCCAAGGACATTCAACTCCAGTCCTGTGGATCATGAGAAAGCTCTGTCTGGAAGAACACACAGCCCTAGAGATTACACGCCTCACCATATGTTGTGCTTATTCAATTAGAGGAAAAAGAAAAGTTTTTCCTGTGATCATTGTAACTGGGCTGTTTTTTTTTATAAGATATCCAAAATGGAAACAATATAACTTCAGAATTTTAGGAATCCCATTTCTTTCAAGTGTTGGAAATGTTTTAGCTTTAGCCTGCTGTATTAAAAAGTCCTAGCTTGAAACTCAGAGAGTTGTTAAGTATTGCTCTGCCATAACTGAACAGACGTGGGTTACTGGAGTTATTGACACCAGGATCAGCCACCATTCACAACTTCCAAGAGGCATTGCTGCTGGTTCCTGAGAAAGGCAGCTGACAGTGGGGGGAGCTGGTGGGACAGAGGCTGTGTGTGGTAGCCCTAGAGTGCAGGCTGGAGCATCCAGACTTTCTCACCAATTAGCTGTGCAATTGTGGTGGATTCCTAGAGCCTTCCAAATCTCCAGTTGTAACATCAATAAAATGGGGATGACCTGTCACATGGTGAGGACCTGGCAGTATCAGGTCAGAGACGGTAAATGGTAGCAATGAGTGTTTCTGATGGTCTCTGGTCCTAGCACCCCATCTGTAGTTACCCAAAGAGACTCCAAAGAGTTACAGTGAGGGCTTGAACCAATTACAGAAGTCCTGCAAAGTAACCTTGCTAGAAATCTGAGAGTGTGGCCTGGAGAAACATAGACCATGGTGTAAATCCTGCCAGGCGTATAAATAAACTTAGCCTCCAGAGTACCCTCCAGGTGACTGCCCTCCTTCCAATCTATAAAAGACGCATGCAGGTTCATCTCTGGGATCTTAGGGGCACAAGAGCAGATTGTGGTGCAGGGCTGTGCTTTCAGCCTTCACAGTCCATTGTGCTCGCTGTCAGGGTCAAGCATGTGCTCTGTGACTTTAATGGTACACTTACCAGAAAGTATCATTCACTCCTGTGGGATCCAAAGAGCGGATGAGAAGGGTGCAGGTCTTGGCGGCTTCTTATACCATGTAGATGAGAGGAAGGGAAGGGCAAGTCCCAGACCCATATCCACTGTTCTCCACACTCTCCTCTTTGCCATCTCATTGTAGTTCTGACTTGTTTGGGGAAGGGAGCAGTAAGAGAAGCACCCCCAGAATCTTTCTATGTCCACAGCAGTAGACTGGGAGGCAGGAGGAACATTCTCAGCCCTGAGTATTATCTCTCCATCCTTTTTCCCCACACAGCCAACAGAATGGAAGCTCCAAATCTTCCAGTTTCAGCCCTAACATAAAAGCCAACTTTGGTGCTTGCTGAACTTTCAGGATTCCTGGTTTTCTCTTTGCCTTGGATGCTTTTTTCTTTTGTGATGGCTTAGAAGATCTTTTGATTTCAAATTATCCTGAATTTTAGTTGACTTCATCAGGAAACTTATTAAAGACAGACAAAAGAGAAATCCCCTGTATTTACAGTTTGTCAGGATGGAGAATGCAGCCCTTGAGATGGAATCTAACTATCGCCGACTCATGACACGCCTGCTGTCACGGTGTCCATGCCGTTTGGGTTAACAACCTCCTTGTCTGGCATTCTTCTCCAAGACTTGGAAAGAATGAGACTGCTATTTTCATACTTTCCTTAAACAGGGAACAAGGGGTCAGATACAAGTACATGATGGGAGGTGCCTGGAAAAAGACTGAGAAAACAACTCTCTAATCAGATGATCTTTGAATGACTCAAAACAGACCATGAACTAATGCAATGGAATGGTGCAAACCAAGGTGAAACAGAGCTTGGGAATGCTGCATCCTCCTCTTGAACAATGCATTCACTTTGGGCCACCCAACTTTTCCATGTGTTAAGCATTACTGTCACATGTATTTATCAGATTGCATTGCACCACCCTTAGCTCCTTGCGTAAATGCTAATTCCACAGCCTTACAGCTAGACTTTCTAATAAAGAACTTCTGAACAGTTACTGTTTTTTCATCTCTAAATGGTTTCCTTTATTACTCAGCAATTTATGGTGCTGCAACAATCTCTAGTATCAGCCAAGCACTGAGTTTTCGCTGTGGGAGTGGGCTTAGTTGCCCCTCGGCATGTGGGATCTAAGTTCTCCAACCAGGGATGGAACCCACGTTCTCTGCACTGGAGGTAGATTCTTAACTATTGGACTACCAGGGAAGTCCCATAGTCAGAATTTATTGAGCATGGTGTTAAAGAACACAGATTGGTCCTCAGATCTGTGTCGAACTTCATACTCATTTAAGAGCTGTGCAGCTTTCGTTGAAAAGCAAAGCATACTTTGATTATGCATTGCATGCTAAGTAACTTCAGTGGTGTCCAATTCTTTGCGACCCTATGGACCATAGCCTGCCAGGCTCCTCTGTCCATGGGATTCTCCAGGCAAAAATATTGAATGGGAATAATTATGGTGTAATATTAGATTTTCATGATGTTAAATGAAATAATGTATATGCAATGTTTAGCACATAACTTAATACATAACAGGTCTTTGGTAAATGAAGAATCTTTCTATTATACATCACTTTTCTTTTTAATTATATTGCTATAAGTCTATAAAATGCTGATGTTTTTACCTTGACTATTCTTTACCAGCCTTGAGTGCAAAGGAATCTCTTTTTCTCATGGAATTTAGGACAGCACTTTTTTTAAGATAGGTATCAGGAACTAGGTGATACCACTTCAGAGGGACAAAGATTTCATCTGTCTCATTCTCTTCTGCAACTCTGATCCCACTTCAGTGTTCAAGGTAGTCACTCAATAAATATACCTGTTGAATGAATGAATGAATTATAGAAGGTCAAAAAATATGAATGGACTGTGACATTAGACATTAGAAAATAGAAAATCTAGGATGATGGTTTTACTATGGGTGACTAAACTCCATTCCAAAAATAAATTCACATTTCTTTTGAGAATTTTTCACAATAATATTAATTTGGCATAACAATTACCCCTTTTTATAATTTAAAATACTAAATACATACTACTTAGAATAGAGAAAATACTTCCTTCTAGTAATCAATATTCATTCACTTCTCATTTGAATTATTCTTTGCAATGTTCTTTGTTGACAAAATTCTAAGTGTCCAGTTTTCAATTTTAATCTATATAGTATAAACATTTATGATACCCTGAAATGGACAAATGAATGTAATAGAAGTCTTTTTTTTTTTACTATTCTAATAATATGAAATATTAGTTCCAGATTGAGACAGCAAAGATATTTTACAATATGATTTCTATTTACATTTCTAAATTTTGTTTTCTGCCTTGTAGGAGTCAATTTTCCAGGACTATAAATTATTATTTTCTATCATGAACTAGATTCATTATCCATATCAGCAAAATTCTATCATCACAAAATCTATCTAACATTGTTTAAGTGTTAAAAACTAGTGGAGGAAATATCAAGACATGAGTCAGTTGTAGTTAGTCAATTGTTCAATGGGGAACAATCTTAAATAAGCAAAAAATAGCATGAAATGACAGAATAGGTTATAGATGCATCTCATTTCCTCTCTGTGTGGGGAACCACCAAAGGAAGTCTTTAATACAATGGAAAATAACATTTTTTTTTTCAATTCATGAAAACAGTAAGCAATGGGGCTTGAAAATTAAGATGAATACTGGAAAATCCTGGTTTGCTTTCCCTGTGTTCCAACTGGGAAGTGCTAGAGAATTTAAGGTGTGTCCAAGAAAGCTTTAACATGTGGGATGAGACTGCAAAGTGGTCTTGTTTACTGAGCATGAACTATGTGTCAGATCGCCTACATTTCACAAGGTGATTGCACAATTTACTGTAAGAGCCGAGGTCAGTTTTATTACACTTTATACCCCTACACATAGCTTAGCACATGATTTATATAAAAATACTTGTGTACTAAATATCTGTGTGTCTCCAGTGTCTTAGTTCCAACTGGGACAGTGAAGACATGGCCATGGATTTACAGCAAGTTCAATTAACAGAGAGAAGGACCAAGGTTCTCTCAGGTCATCCACTCTCCCTCACTTTTCAGTAGAAATTAAAGTAAGTGATGACACAGACAAACTTATAAGTTTATTCTCTTGTCTTCTTGCAAAACATGAATTATGTCCCCAAGATTAATGTCTAGAGAATAACTTGCTATTGAGCTAATTGTTTTCATTGGCACCAAATAACAATACAGAACATTTACATATTAAGTGCCTACTTATTTAACGTTGTTTTAAGTACTTTACAAGATTTAACTCATTTAATCTGAAGAGAAACATTATTATTAAAAAGACCTCATTATTGTTCTTATTTTATAGATCAGAAAACCAAGGCACAGAGAAGCACCTGAGTTTGCCAACTACACAGTTAGGAGGGGCTTTCCAGGTGGCGTTGGTAAAGAACCTGTCTGCCAAAGCAGGAGACACAGGAGACCTGGGTTCAATCCCTGGGTCAGGAAGATCCATTGGAGGAGGGCATGGCGATCTACCCCAGTATTCTTGCCTGAAGAATCCCATGGACAGAGGAGCCAGCAGGCTACAGTCTATAGGATCGCAAAGAGCTGGACTCAACTGAAGGGACTTAGTACAGTACACTGTTAGGAAGGGGCTGAGTCTGGATTCAAGCTCCAGGAGTCTGATTTCCAGCTCTCTGCTCAGCCCTTCTTCCACAGCACTGATTTCTCTGCAGCTGCTAAACGTCAGTATGTTCATCTTTCTCCCACCAATAAGCTGAACCTGTATCCTTTGGCTGCTTTTAGTTTTATGGTCTCTTGGACCTCCAGTAGCTATTTAGAATACACATGCTGATTATTTCCTTATTGGCACTTAGCACTGCGGCCCCTCATTCATGCTATGCATTGTTCATTGTTCATTGCTGTGCCCTCGTCCTTTGAGTCTGGACTGGCTCTTCAAAACCGTGCACACGATGGGGCTATGCATGTGCAAAGGCAGCCATGTTTGCACTGTAGGCCCTTGTGTCTTTTCCTGTTGCATTTCTGCCCTCCGGTCTTTCTGTATTTTCTATCAGTAGCTCTTGGATGGCTCCCCTGGGTGTCTTGGCCAGCCTTGGTGCCTAATAAATCAAACTTGCTTTTGACGGATCATTTGTATAATTTATTGGGATTTAGGGGTTTCAAAACTGCTTTGGTATCTCTAGTGACTTGGTATAAACTGGATGGTGATGGGCCAGAAAATGATTCTCCCAGTCCCACAGAAATCACTAGGAGGCTCACACCATAATTAAGGTGGAGGCAGCTTACATGTTTTGTTTGACTCTCATGCAGTTTGCCATTCTGAAATAGTTGTAAATAAGCTCCAGATCTGAAGTGTGTTCTCTTCAGTGGATGGCAGATCTCTTTCTAAACAGATTTCTTCATGGAGCAAATTCCTAGCAGGGTTTATATTTCTTAACTACTCTATAGTAAACATTATCCCATAATGGTTGCATTTGCATGTCAGTAGTAAAAGTTGGGATTGCACAGAGTCGGACACCATTGAAGCGACTTAGCAGCAGCAGCAGTAAAAGTTGTGTGTGCACGTATAAACACAAAAGTACATATTTATTTTTATATTTGTTTTCATTGTATCATCTAAGATTCACTCATCTTGAAAGGATCACTGATACAGAGAAATATATAATCAGATCATTAAATAATAATTATAATTTCAGAGGAAATGCCTGATTATTTGATTCATTCATATGGTCATTTAAAAAAATTTAATTATCTGGATAATTTCAATTCCCCATGTTACAACTACAAGCTTAGAAAAAGAAGGTGTGAATTTGGGAGATATGGCCAATGGTTGATAACTAGCAGATATTCAACTAACAAAGTAACCATAGTGACTTACCATTTCCTTTAGGTCTTTAAAATTTTTATGCTTGATTTGAATGTTTCTTTCTGATTATTTTTTTCCCCCCAAATTTTGGAAAGCATGGGTGTCATGACATTTGGTCTATATGTTATGAACCACTTCAAAAACATACAAACAGCTGCACTGTGGTTTTGTGAAAGGTTTTGAAGAATAATAAAATTTAGGCCAATCATAATTTTTAAAAATGGTCCTTATGTGTATTTTCTCTGCTGCCAGAATTTCAGCAATGCTACATGCAGTGAAGACCCTGTAGGGCTTCTGGTTACCGTCAGACCTTTGCAATTTCAATAGAAACCAGAAACAGTCTGTGTAGAAAACTTCTTAATATTTTATGAATATTAAGTTTAACTTTCTACAACTTTTTTCAGAAGGTGTGGTTTATTATTTCTTATCTGACTGTCCTTAGAATGCAGCAGTACAATTCTAAAAATGAGAACAGTCCATAATGTTTCTCCCAGGTCTCCCCTCCAAGTTCTAGATGCACAAATACAGCTGCCTATGTGCCATGTCCACATAGGTGCCTCACAGGGGTCTCAGCACCCTTGATTCTTCCCCCGGCTCCCACTGAAACCTGTCCTACCTGGGCCTCCACAGCTGAGAAAAGGATGCTGCTATCCCCAAGGCTCCCCAGCCAGAAACCTTATGTAAATATATGTTTTTAAGTATAGTCTACAGAGTGTAAAGAGCATAAAATATATGTATGTGTTTGAAGCATGCAGTTCAAGAAATCTCTACTTATGAATACAGTGAATTTGCAAGACACCAGAAGGCTCCTTTGTGAAGCTCTGGGAGTCATTGATTCCTCCTGCTCTATGTCTAAACCTTCATCATATACTGTAGCCAACCAGACTCTTCTGTCCATTTTATTCTCCAGGCAAGGATACTGAAGTTGGTAGCTATTCCCTTCTCTAGGGAATCTTCCCAACCCAGGGATCAAACGTGGATCTCCTGCATCCCAGGTGAATTCTTTACTGTCCGAGCAACCAGGGAAGCCCTAAACCTTCATCAAGTCCTGGCTATTCTTCCTCCATAATTTTTCGAGTCATTTCCCTTTTGCCCATCTCCACTGTTCTCGTCACGATCACCAATCACCTCTCTCTCTTTAGTCGCTAAGTTGTGTCCGACTCTAGCAACCCCATGGACTGTAACTTGCTAGGCTCCACTGTCCATGGGATTCTCCAGGCAAGAAATACTGGAGTGTGTTGCCATTTCCTTCTCCAGGGGATCTTCCCAACCCAGCAATCGAACCCAGGTCTCCTGCATTGCAGGCAGATTCTTTACCAAATGCGCTATGAGGGAAGCCCCCACCCATCACCTGGACAAGTCCAATAACTCATCTCCCCACTTCATTTTTGCCAATTCCTCACCTCTTCAGAGTGATCTTTAAGAAACCATAATACTGATCACTACAGTCCCCTTCTTCATGACCTTCCCTTTATATTTAGAATAAAAAGGAAACTCATTATTGAGGCTTAAAGTGAATACCCTTAAAAAATAGTCCATTTGTAACTCTGCCAACCTCTGCTTCACCATAACCCAGGTACCCTAGCTTCCCCTCCCTCTCCCCTGGCCAGCCTACATCCCTATCCTTCACACCCCACCCCCACCATTTCTTTAAAAGACCTTAGGGCCTTTTGCACAGACTGCTCATTTAGGGGTAAATGCTTTTCCTCTTCTTTCCTCCTCCCTCCCGCCCCATACTCACGCACTTCCATGCCTGTACAGTTCTCTTCATTTAGCTAGTTCCTTCTAATCCTTCATTCTCAGATTAAACACCTCACGGTCATAAGGTTTTTCCTGTACCCAATCTCAAAGGCAGCTCCCCAGTTACTCTCAGAGAGCCATGTTCTTTTCCTTTACAGCAGTTTGCAATTTATATATGGAAGAGTTGCTTCTAGATGTTCATTGCCTAACTCCTCTGCTAACTGAGGCTCCATTAGGAAAGGGCCAAGGATCTTATTTCATTCTTTCCTCCCTGACAGCTACCAATGCACCTGGCATGCAATAAGTACTTGGTGAATAATTGCTGAATGAGTAAGTAAATCGGCAAATGTGTACTCATCTCTGAGAATCAGGCAAAACCTGAGAGGAAACAGAGCCTAGGTGGGCAACCCCTCTGAGGAGAAGCTAAACCTGAGAAAGAGGTGTTTTTTTCCCCTCTCAATTGAATGCATTTCAGAAGCAGATCCTGGGAGATCCCCTGTTTTCCTGAGCCAAGTATCATTCTAAGAAATGTCTTCCTAGGACATCTCTGGAGAAGAATTCAGCTGGAAAAAGTTAGTCTCTCTCCTGGTTGACTCATGTCCTTTGACCCTTCAACCCATCTTGTTCCATAGAATCTGGGACCAACTGAGGAAATATTTTTGCAGATATCTCACTAGTTCATTTCTATAATTCCTATAGAATCAATAGATGATCCAAAGCCTGGAACACAGGACAAGTTCAGCACAAAGGATAGGATGGGGTGGGGATGTTTAAAGGAGAGATGGTAGGAAATATTTTTGGAAGGAGTATGATGTTGGGTTCTATAAGCAGTCATTTTTTATTTTGAATTTTATTTTCTTTTGCATTGCAATTCTTAAGGGATAGTCTCAAGCTAGTAAAATTTTGTAAATACCTAACCTGGTGTTTATTGTGTTTTGGAAAACTCAGGGTGGATGTTGAGTCAATATTTAGTGCCTAGCCATATAAAGCAGAATGGCAGCCTGGAGCAGGGTTGTAATGTGGAAAGAGGAATCTGGCAAAGATGTTCAGAGCAGCAGATCAGAGAAAGAACTGATAAATCACTACCTGATGGATTTGTTTAACATGTCACTATTCCTTAGGAGCTGGAGAAATGCAAGGCAAAGAAAGCTGACATCACAGGGCTGTAGAGAATGGGACACATTCCATGTCAGTTGGTATTAAAGAGATGAGTGATCCCTGAAGCTTTCAGAACATTGGGACATTTGGGTGACTCTCTTTGGGTCACATGACTTAAATTCTCTCACTCAGACATTCCTACTGAAGAGTAGATCTCAACTTAGAAAAATCCACTGCATTTTGGGCTGAAAGTTTCTTCTTTGAAAGAGTGAAAAATATGGTTGAATTAGCTGGATCACCAGTCGAGTGCACTTTGAAGACTGAACTAGCTCAATTTTCTTTCCTCAAAATGCTTAACGTGACTTGTCAACTTTGTCATTGTTGTCCACTCACTAAGTTGTGTCTGACTCTTTGCGACTGCATGGACTGCAGCACACCAGGCCTCCCTGTCCTTCATCATCTCCCAGAGTTTACCTAAACTCATGTTCGTTGACTCAGTGACGCCATCCAAACTCTGTCGTCCCCTTCCCCTGCTTTCAGTCTTTCCCAGCATCAGTGTCTTTTCCAGTGAATCAGCTCTTTGCATCAGGTGGCCAAAATATTGGAGCTTCAGCTTCAGCATCAGTCCTTCCAATGAATATTCAGGGTTGATTTCCTTTAGGATTGACTGGTTTTGCCTCCTTGTTGTCCAAGGGACTCTCAAGTCTTCTCCAGCACCACAGTTAGAAGGCAACAATTCTTTGGTACACAACCTTCTTTATGATCCAATTCTCACATCTGTATCTGTCAACTTAAGAAATGGGAAATGTAAAGGGTGTGCAGGGGGACAGTGTAGGAAAAGGTCACTCAGGCCCTGGGACTCTGTCAGAGTGTATGAGAGTGACAGGGCTGGGGCTTTTAGGAATCAGAGTTACAAAAAGGGACTGGATGTTTAGGGTGTGAAGTAGGGAAAGATGATCAGAGAATGAGAGGTGAGGTACTGCCAAAAAGAAATTCTGCTGACTTTATAATTTTGCTTTTCCTATATTCAATCATTTTTAAAATAAGCCAGTGATGTAATTGGATGCAGTTGTTAAAACAGCCCAAATAAAGTCAGCCCCACCACATGTGAATGTTACAGAGGACTGAGAGAGAAAGAGAAGATGAGAAATAAGTGACAGGACTCTCCATACCAAGGTAGACCCTGCTCTGCAGGTCTGAATTGAATTCTGAACAATAAGGATGGGGTTGTTTCCCTGGCTCAGTTAGATAATTAACCCAAATCATCTGTTTATTTCATGAAACATTATGCCTTTATCTAAGAGGAAATACTTTAAACATTTCTCTCCAAGTAGAGATGCATATATGTGTTAATTTTGGTTGGAATATGAGCTTGGTGAAAACAGAACCTACCTCTGTATTCATGACTTGGAACAGTGGGCAATGTTCTTTAGGGATCAGGGGCTCACTCACTATGTGCCAGGCTCCATGCTAAGAACTCTTCCTGCATATGTCATGTCATCCTCACTACAGTCCTTTGAAGTGGGTACCAGAGAAGAAGAAAGAGATGCTCTGAGAGGCTGGGACTCTGCCAAACCTATCAGAGTCCTCACTCCTAGTAAGGGGTCAGCCAGAAGTTGGATAGGTCTGCAGCCCAGGCACTACTTACTAGGCATTACTTCATCAGCAATAGTAGCTATCACTACTATCACGTACCATGGGTAGACAGTAAAATGATCAAGAGGACAAGAGTGCCTTTAGTGTTGGAAATATTAATCAAGAGGATTGTCGTTCATTCACAGCCAAATGTGGTCAATTCCAACTACAAAATCTGATTGTGGTATGATGGAAAAGTGACCTAAGCCTGAAGTCATCACTTAGGGTACCGGCCCTGGCTCCTGCGGTGAGTCCTCAGACAAATGATTCAAGCTCCCTGGGCCCAAGTTTCTACCTCATCTGTGATATAAAGGAATTAGATGATTTTATAAATAATAGAGCTTTTTCAGCTCTAACATTCCAAGAGTCTACAAGTCTTATGAGAATATGAGCCCCTCCCTTCTGTAGCACATGGAATTAATTTGCAGTATGTACTGTGACAAAGTCCAATGGAGCCTGCCCGATGATGTAGCCCAGTGTAGGTCTTGTAAATGGACTTGGGCCAAAGAAAGAGAAAAATGTACCAGCTGGCCACTTGGCAGTAATGAAGAACTTGCAATAAAGGTGGACAAGAAAACATTTTTCTACCGTTGCTATAACACATTTCCCTTTGATGTCTTTTCTCCCACAGATTGTCTCAAGGTGCAAGCCTCTGGGATTTCTAGATGGAATGTGCATCCTGGGTAGTTATGGTTCTCCCAGTGACCAGTCCTCCATTAGCAAGTCCCACAGCTGGGAACATTTGCCAACAAGTGTGAAGTGCAATTTGTATGTGCCTGTGTTTATTTTTTATAAATATCTTTATACATTTTGAGCTAGGAAGCCTGAGTCTCTCATGGATAGGGTTGCTGGGTAAAATACAGAATGTCAAGTTGAACTTGAATTTCCAATAAAGTAAGAATAATGTAAATGTCCCCCAAATTACATGAGACATACTAAAGGAAGATTCTTTGTTTGTCTAAAATTTGAATTTAACAGGGTAACCCATATTTTTGTTTTCTTAATATGACAACTCCACTCTAAGAAGGAAAGATATTTTATTTAGGTTTTTTTTGGCAGGATTTAGCTCAGAGGTATTACAGATTGGAAAGGAACACCAACAGTTTGGACTTGGATTTATTATTTTGCCCATTTTAAGACCACGGTATGAAATATCTGCTATGCTATCAATGCATTTTCAGTAGATGTAATTGTGTTTAAATTTCTCAAGGTTATAAGTCTCTCCTTTTTAAAGGGAAAACATCCCCCCACACAATGTGAAACTCATTCATAAAATCAAAGAGATCCTAACCATTGATATGAGAACTTCTGAAGGAGGGAGCATATTTTGGCCCACATCTGTGGCTGTGTTCTTTGAACTAATTGGAAAATATTTTATGCTGGCAGGCTTTAATGGAGAAATATGTTTCCCCTTTATGGTGATTTGTTTAATTGGCTATAGAAGTGCTTTTTCTCTGCTTCAGGAAGCTTTTTCCATTTGCTAATGGTACAGCTTCCCCACCTTCCCCGAACCCGAAAAGCCAAAGCTACCCTGAGCTCACTGAACTCTGTTCAGAATCTTGTGATAAAGCCAGACAATGTCTCAGATCTGAATTCAACTTTAAATGACGCATTTTGCTTTTCTTGGCTGCAGTGACCTTCTCTAGATAATGTGTTAGAAGAGATCATCTCTGAGCTTCCACAGCCTACTGTTTACAAGTCCAAAGCAGAGATGAACTTGAGGAGCAGGAAGAAGGTAAACTAAGAAAGCAAAAAATATGGTTTCATTTTGAAGCCCACCTTCCTCAGGCTCTTTGGCTATAATGACACAAAGAATTTTTATGTATGTTTACCTCATTCAATGACAAACAGCTTCTGGATTCCAAAAGATTTAACATTTTGTAATGAAAACATAAAATCCAGCTATAACATTAGAGAATCCAAAGAGAATTTTTGTCTACGTTGTCCTAAATATCTAGGGGTTTGAATGCATCTGAATGTTTCAATAAAGTGTTCATGTTGATGTTTGGCAAAGAAAATGTGAAATGCATGATGTCACACAGATGAACAGAGAATTAAATTCAGGTAAGTCTACTAAATATGGAGAAGCAAACAATAGGTTAGGTCAGTAAGTAAATGAGTCATCATGACTCATATTTTCACATCATTACAGAGACAATGCATATGGAAGGGCTGGGTATGATCTGTTCTCAGATCAGATTCATTTCTAGTCTATGACCTTCTTTACTCTTCACACCATAGATAGGATAGTGATGTCATAACAGGATGCTGTAGAAAAACAGGTGAAAATAAACACTGACATCCTTCCTTTGCTTAACATCAAACCTCAAAGCAAAGAGAAGGTGTGAGTCTCATTACTTCCTTTCAGAGGGTGAAATTAAGGTTATTGGATTGTATCTTCTATACATCTGTGTTGGTAAGAAAAGTGTTTTGGTTTCAAACCCAAAGGCAGATGGTTAATGTCATTGCAGAATAATTAAAAACGTATAATACTTCCTAGAAATAAAGATTCTATATTGCTACATTTATAGCAATGATTTGTAGCTCATGTTTCATCTAAAAAAGAAAATTTATTTATTTGCTTAAAAGTATCACTGTTTTGCAGAAATTTGATGATATTTAAAATGTGAACTGTTTTAGAAATTAATCCTTTGTCAATAACATCATTTATAAATATTTTCTCCCTGTCCATAGGTTGCCTTTTCATTGTTTATTGTTTCTTTTGCTGTGCAAAAGCTTTGCAGTTTAATTAGGTCCCATTTGTTCACTTTTGTTTTTATTTCCATTACTCTAGGAGATGAATCAAAAAAAAAATCTTGCTGTGATTTATATTAAAGAATATTCTGCCTATGTTTTCCTTTGGGAATTTTATAGTATCCAATCTTACATTTAGATCTTTAATTCATTTTTGTTTATTTTCACATATAGTATTAGAGAATGTTCTAATTTCATTCTTTCACCAGCAGCTATCAGTTTTCCCAGCACCACTTATTGAATAGACTGACTTTTCTTCTTTGTATATTCTTGCCTCTTTAAAATATACAAATACCTCTATAAAAAAACAAAACAAAGCAAAAAAAAAAACCAAACAACTCAATCAAAAATGGGTGGAAGATCTAAATAGACATTTCATCAAAGAAGACATATATATGGCCAATAGGCACAGGAAAAGATGCTCATCATAACTATTAGAGAAATGTAAATCGAAACTACATTGAGGTATCGCCTCACACCAGTCCGAATGGCTATCATTAAAAAGTCTGCAAACGATAAGTGCTGGAAAGGATACAGAGAAAAAGGAACTCTCCTACATTGTTTGTGGGAATGTAAGTTGGTGCAGCCACAATGGAGAACAATATGGAGGTCTTTAAGAAACCAAGAATAGAGTTACCATATGATCTAGCAATCCCATCCCTGGGCATATATCTGGAGAAAACTAATTCTATAAAGTACATACACCCTGATGTTCACCGCAGCATTATTTGCAATGGCCAAGACATAGAAGCAACCTAAATTTTCATCAACAAATAAATGGATAAAGAAGATGTGGGGGGTGTGTGTGTGTGTGTGTGTGTGTGTGTGTGTATGTGTGTGTGTGTGTGTGTGTATAGTGGCATATTCAGTTCAGTTCAGTTCAATCGCTCAGTGTGTCTGACTTTTTGCGACCCCATGAATCGCAGCACGCCAGGCCTCCCTGTCCATCACAAACTCCTGGAGTTTACTCAAACTCGTGCCCATCGAGTCGGTGATGCCATCCAGCCATCTCATCCTCTGTCGTCCCCTTCTCCTCCTGCCCCCAATCCCTCCCTGCATCAGGGTCTTTTCCAATGAGTCAACTCTTCGCATGAGGTGGCCAAAGTATTGGAGTTTCAGCTTCAGCATCAGTCCTTATATTACTCAGTCATAAAAAGAACAAAATAATGCCATTTGCAGCAACATGGATGGACCTAGAGCTTATCATATTAAATGAAGTAAGTCAGACAAAGATAAATATCATATGATATCACTTATATGTAGAATCTGGAAAAAAAAAAAGATACAAAAGAAACATACTTACAAAACAGATCAACTCACAAAGAAAGAAAATAAACTTATGCTTACCAAAAGGGATACATGGAGTCAGGGGGAGAGAGAAACCAGGAGTTTGGGATGAATATATACACACTACTACAAACAAAATAGATAAACAAGGACCTGCTATATAGTGCAGAGAAGTATATTCATATCTTATAATAACCTATAATGGAAAAGAATCTGAAAGAGAATATATATATATATATATTATATATATATATATATATGTATGTACACACAACTGAATCACTTTCTGTACACCTCAAATTAACACAGTAGTGAAAATAAACTATACTTCAATTAACAATGGTTAAAAAGACTGAACATAGATTACCATAAAATGCAACAATATTGAGAAGTTTGAAATATTTTGAGAATTACCAGACTGTGACACAAAGACACAAAGTGAGCAAAAGCTGTTGAAAGATGATACCCATTGACTTACTCAATGCAGGGTTACCATAAACTTTCCATTTAGACAAAATTGCAGTACCCATAAAGCACAATAAAGAGAGGTGCAATAAAATGATAAAGTAAAGAAAATAAAACATGAACTGCTAGAGAAATAACACAAAATAGGAACAGAGTTCTAAAGGGGACAGTTTTCATAATTCTTATAGAATCAATGACCATTTCAACAGATTTTTTATTTTAATGTTTCAGTTCAGCTCAGTTGCTCAGTCGTGTCTGACTCTTTGCGACCCCGTGAATCACAGCACGCCAGGCCTCCCTGTCCATCACCAACTCCTGGAGTTTATTCAAACCCATGTCCATCGAGCCGGTGATGCCATCCAGCCATCTCATCCTCTGTCGTCCCCTTCTCCTCCTACCCCCAATCCCTCCCAGCATCAGGGTCTTTTCCAAAGAGTCAACTCTTCGCATGAGGTGGCCAAAGTATTGGAGTTTCAGCCTTAGTATCAGTCCTTCCAATGAACACCCAGGACTGATCTCCTTTAGGATGGACTGGTTGGAGCTCCTTGCAGTCCAAGGGACTCTCAAGAGTCTTCGCCAACACCACAGTTCAAAAGCATCAATTTTTTGGCGCTCAACTTTCTTCACAGTCCAACTCACTTCCATACATGACCACCGGAAAAACCATAGCCTTGACTAGACGGACCTTTGTTGGCAAAGTGATGTCTCTGCTTTTTAATATGCTATCTAGGCAAACTAAGCCATGCCGTGTGGGGCCACCCAAGACTGACGGGTCATGGTGGAGAGGTCTGACAGAATGTGGTCCACTGGAGAAGGGAATGGCAAACCACTTCAGTATTCTTGCCTTGAGAACCCCATGAACAGTATGAACAGTATTCTAATGTTTACATTACAATAAAGATGAAGTTGAATGCCATGTGTTTTTCTTATATTAGGTTCATATTGAACATCTTTGGGTTTTACAAGTATATATGCATGGCTTGTGTAGATAATAAAATATAGCTGTTTTGATAAATAAAAGATTGCTGAAAATTAAATAAGTAGAAACTAAATTCTTTTTAATGTTAGTGTTAATATTTCAAACAAAAAAGATAACCCAAACCAGCAAGAAATTATAAGGATAGATTTATTTCTGTCCTGCTTTGTGTTAGTTACTCAGCCATGGCTGACTCTGAGATCCCACAGACTGTAGCTCCCCAGGCTCCTCTGTTCATGGAATTCTTCAGGCAAGAATACTGGAGTGGGTAGACATTCCCTTCTCCAGGGGATCTTCCCAATGCAGGAATGAACCTGGGTTTCCTGCACTGCAGGCAGATTCTTTACCACTGAGCCACCTGGGAAGCCCACACAGGCATATTCTTCTGATAGATAGGAATAATCACTAAAAAACCTTCTAGGGAAGTAATTATATTAGTCTGAGGCCAGCAATATGAAGTAGAAAGCTAAAATATGTATCAATTTGAGTCAACCTACCCTACATGCCACCTTCAAAAATTAAAGCAAAAGCAAAAACAGGCATAAATACCCAAAATTAAGACCTCAAACATTCCAGATGACAAATATTTAGAGTGTTTAGTTTTTGTTTTTGCTTTAATAGGAAAATAAATGACTTTTGAAATAAAATTAGATGCTTTATCTCCTGTAAAAAGCATTCTTATGAGAACCAGAAAAAAAGCTCGTGGCTAAATTCAACGAACATTCAAATGTCTCGTGTTGCTTCTAGATCATAATCATACATATTTTCATTTGCTTCCCTGCAATAAATTCAGGTGAAAAAATGTGAAGTTGGCATGAAAGCACAATGGGACACTTTTTTATATACTTTTTCCCCCTTGGTAATTGTCTGAAAAATTCATTTCTGCAATTAGGTTGAAAATCTATTAACACAATATGGACGGCTAATGCCCTTCTGTATTGATACATTTTTCTCTTTGATCCAACCCTGATTCTCCAAATCTCTCACATTCTTATGAACAAAATGAAGTAGGACTAAACATGAAAGAATCATTTGTCTCTATAGCACTGACCTGAATGAATATTCTGAATAAACAATCAGTAGATTAGAAATCAGTTGGGATGACCATGATTCTCACCTTAGGGACATCTTCTGAAACACTAATCACCTGTACTTTATGGCCCAGGTGGTCTCTGTCCTTCATTCCAATAATTTCAGTAACTCACATAATGTAGATACAAACCTTTCTCTTCTCATCTTGCTAATCCCCAGGCCTTAGAAGTCTGCCATACTGACATTCATAAGTCCTAGCTTTGTATGCAGTTTGATCTTGTTCTGGCTTCAAGCTGTGAGGAGCATGTTAAATATCCTGGAGGCACCAGCTCTTGTTTCTCTGGAAGCCCAGGGCAGAACTCAAGACAAGTCTCTTGTCATGCATCATGCTTTTTCACTCTTCCTGTCCCCTACAAAAAATGAGAAATTTGTAACAAGATGATACCCTCTATGGGAACAGCATTGGCCTGTTCCAACAAATTCCCTTCTCCTTTCTCCAGACATTGGCATCCTCTGTGTTTATTAGGCTCCGGTGGTAGGTACCTTCCAATTTATTTACAATCCATTAAGAAGGCAAACATTTGGAAACAAATCCATTAGAAATATTGGAAGGATTCATGGTTTTAATGGAGACATATTGACTTAGTCTTTGCAAACTCAAAGCATGCCTTTTGGGACTTTTTCCCTTTTCCCCGAGGACTCTATCTAAACTACATACACACAGTCAATAAAGAAAATGGGAAATTATGTACAACCTCACCACTAGAGAAAACAACTATTGAAATACAGCTATATTTCCCACATATAATACAGTAATTTTAAAATATAATCACTCTATAGATTCAATTTTGTATCCAGTTTGCTTTCTTCTTAGCATTTTATAATGAACATTTCCACTGCATACTCTGCAAACACAGGTAAGCCATGGCATAGGTGTACTAGCATATAGTTAGTTATGTTAGGAACTTTAAAACATTGGTTTTTCTCCCTGGGAAGATGATTTATTATATATGAGCAGTCCTCTAAAGGCCTTTCAGATGTGTTTATCCAATTTAGATGCTCAGCGGATCAGGAAACATCCCTTATTGTCATTTCCATCTCACAGATGAGGAACTGACTCCTAGAAGATTTGTATGACCAGTCCAAGACTAAAGGGATCCGAACTACAGCCCAAGAGTATCCACTCCTCCACGTAAGTGGTGCTAGAGCCAATCAAAGGAAGTGTAGGCTAAGCACACCTAAAGGCAGAAAATGAACCAAGGACCATTCCCCAATCTCATGCTTCATGTTTCTGTTAATGGTGCCTCCTAGGATCCAAACATGGGTATCATCTTTAAGGCATCCTTCTCCTTTATCCCCAAAATTAAATATTAAACTGCCAGTAAAAGTAGCTCTTTGCTCACCACAGAAAAACTATAAATTCCATGGCCTGAAGCCAAGGCTATTTGAAACCTGGACACTACCTCTATCCCCAAATCTACCCAATAAACACATAGTGCAAGGTTTTCTCAGAGTAGGGATGGTGATCTCTTTACAAAAATTCATTTGCAATGATGATTAAAAGACAGGTTTCTGGAGATACACCCTAGAATCTTCAGCTTTAAATAGTTGAGGATTCATGAGTATGAGAACCTCAGCTACACTCCAGGCAAACTGAACTGTTCTCTTTCTGAGTATATTGCCCACATTCCCCACTTCTGAGCATTTTTCAGATTGTTCCTTCAGTACAGAAAACTCCTCCCTTCACTCTCTACATGCTCAGACCCTGCTCACCCTTCGAGGTCCTGCTGAACTGTCAGCTCTATGAACTGTACTTTCTCGTGGTCTCTCTCATCTCTAGGCATCACACTTAGTCCTTATTAAAGGGACCAACCTTGTTCTCTTACTGTACTTCAAAAACTGCACTTGTCAGAATAACTCTGTCACATATTCTTTATATTAGTTATGAAACTTTTCTATCTGGAGGAATTATGCAGACTCTATTTATGCTCAAGTTTCTTTGTTTGCTCACAGTTGATCACTGTCTTTGAGTACAAGGACGTTTATTTGAATTTCGCCAAATTTACTGGCTACCCGAGGGTAGATTGTTCCTGAGGAAGTAATGGCTTATACACTTCTCAGAAAGTTCCCATGGATAATTTAAGAAAGAGATACAGAAATTATCAAGGTAAACCCAAGATTGTGCCCCTTCTGGCAGACTAACTGGGAGGTGTTTGTGGAACAGGTGCACCAAGGCTGCAATGACATTTTCACGTCAGCTTTTGTGGGCAGCCGGGGAAGTGGTAAATGGTATATAAAGGAGATGGTGGGACTTAGAGCAGGCATCGCCTTTCAGATTTCAGTATAAGTCAGACAGATAATACTAGTGAAGGAAGATGGTCAGGTTAAGGCGCTACATTGCTTTAATCATCCGGCCTTAGCATCACACTCAGACTGGCACAGAGCGGAGATGTGGTAAAAGGAGAATGCACGCCCCATGCAAAGACTCAGCAATTCCAGCCGACTGGCACCACGTGGAAAGGCAGGCTCAGTGTTGCCAAATAGTTGAAGTTTTCAAGAAAAACCATACATAGATTTTTATGGGTCATCCTCTCATTTTTTTTTTAAACATGGATAACAAATTCGCATTTAAAATACTGGGTAAGCCTGTAGGCCAAATATATCTAGAAGCAATTTATCTCCTACAGTACAAGTTTAATTGTGACATAAACCAGGATTCCACTATTTTCTCTTCCTCTGAATCCTAAATACATGTGTGAGAGTCAGCACCCTCTTATAGAAAGTCTGAGTGGAAGGTAGTAATGATTTCAATAGAGTTCTCATTCCAGTCTGAAAAGAGAAAGACAACTCTGGAAGGCCCCAGAATTGACTATTCTAGACAGTTTGAATTGGACCTGTTGTCAATGGTCTCTGACTCCTGGCTCAGAGTCCCTGAGAGGGAGACGGGGTGTGGCAGGGTCAGGTTGGTTTGTCTCTCAGGAGAACAGGGTGGGGACATTGCTTTGGCAGAGTACACCCCACAGTGGGTGTGAGTAATTAACGAACTGAGTGCAGCTTCCAATTCCAAAGTACAAGTTCAGGAAACTAGTTCCCACCGGGCCAGGGATGACCTGCAGAGGCGGCCTTGACACCTTCTAGCTTCAAGCTGCGACCTTTGGACCGTGACTGTATTCTGTAGCTTTGATGATAAAATGATAGTTAAAAACTGGAGCATTGTCCATGTTTAATTTTATAATTTGATGGACACACTTGTAAACATTGCTTATCACTGTAAGTGATGTGCAGACCAGTAAGTTGGATACATTTTTGGAAGGAAGTGCTCTGTGGGCCTTTTTAAGTCCTGGGAATCCCAATAAAGGAGAAAGAAGGAATTGGTTTCAGCTTGTTTGACGTCTGTAGTTAGGGTCATTGTAGGAGGTTCAGTTCTCCTAAGGGTTATCACCTCTGTGCTCCTGTGGCCACAGGTGGAGACAGCTGTAATTTGCCTGAGGTCAGTCAAACCTGAGTCCTCAGTGACAGAGGTAATAAACAATGAGTACATTGAATGCAGCTTCCCTGGTGGTTTATAAGGGAAAGAATCCACCTGCAATGCAGGAGACCTGGCTTCCATCCCTGGGTCAGGAAGATCCCCTGGAGAAGGGAAGGGCAACCCATTCCAGTATTCCTGCTGGGAAAACTCCATGGACAGAGGAGCCTGGAGGGCTACAGTCCATGGGGTCACAAAGAGTCAGACACGATTGAGCAACTGAGCATGCAAGCACAGTGAGTATGGTTAAATTTGTGTGTGGTTGTCCCCTTCCTAAGGGAGACCCTTCATCTACAACACCTGGCTCCTCAAGACACAGGTCATTGAAATCAGGGGTCTCTTGAATGGCAATTCTTTGAAGATTCACAAATATTTTAACAGCACTTTTTGTTGTTTAGACATATGCAAATTTTTTGAACATCATTATTTATCAGTAACATGTATTCAAAGCAACTGTGCAGTTAGTTTCTTTTATACTTGAGCAAATCAAGAAATCAAAAGACAACTGTCACTGTCAAATCTTATTCTTCAGAGAAAAACACCTCTGTGAGGTTGGCCTGAAGATGCTCAGATTCTGCCAGTCACTGAGGCATTCTGTATTTAAATATGGAATCATTGAAGCATTCTGTAATTAAATAGTGTGGGCCGTGCAGTTACTTTCATGGTTTTTTCTGAAGTCATTTTAAGGATCTTTTGGGTAAAGTTTCTCTCCAACTTGGTAGTAGATGAACACACATAATTTCCTAAAGCAGTTGGGGGCACCAGTTTTTTCCTGTGGCATGGGGTAAACCAGGAGAACATGATCTTGACAATGTGCTGTTTCATAGCCCAGCTCACCTCATGGAAGCAGGACACACTCACCTCCTGTCCTTCAGATCAGGAGTCCAGGGCAGGGCAGGGCTCTCCTGGCAGCCTGGCGGGCATTATAAGAGCCAAGCAAGCCTGGGCTTCCTCATTCCATTTCTGAACTGGGTGTGCCCAACACCCAGTGCAGGAAACAAAAGCATTTTGCTAATTGAGCTGAGCAGCCAGCCGAATCCCTACTCCTTCCTAGAATGTAGAAAGAGATCCTTTCTTGCCTCACTTCATAAACTGGAGCCAAGAAACAGGGAGAGGAGAGATAAGACAATGCCTGGTAGTTGTCGTGACCTGACTTGCATTTTAAGCACTTGAATCATCCCCATATTAGCCCAGCAACTAACTATCTACTTTCTTCACTGCTAACTAAAGATCTTGTTTTTGATAAAATAAAAACTTTAATAAACATCTTAAGTAAAATTTTTAATTTTTAACAAAAGGAAAGAAAAAAAAATTGCATAATAAAATGTATTTGAAATTTTATTTGTAATCTCATCAGGACATTTTAAGAACCGGTTTCACATTTTTTTGGTTCTGTTTTCTGCAGAGCATCCAATGACTCAACAGTATGGACTGGCTGAGCAGAGATCACATGTAGGACTTGGAATGTCAGCGTAGCTGAAACAACCACAGTCTGCTCCTCTCACCTTTGGGATGAGAGCCACGGTGTTTGCTTTGTAGCATTTGAGGCCCTGGCAGCGAGTTGGCCAAATTTGTTTGTGTTCTATGTCCCATCGATGGTCTTGCCATGTATTTCACAGAGGGCAGCAAAGAGACAGCTCCTATTCCTCTGGGCACTTCGGGGCGCAGGGCTCAGAGCCCACCTTTCACTGTGGGTGTGAGGCAGGCTTCAAAGACTCCTCATCGTTCAGAAATGTCCTCCCTCCTGGGAGGAAGACTGAGAAACTATGAGGATGTGTGAACAATAACTCTTTGCTGACCCCGGACACCCTGGGAGGGAGACTGAGAAACTATGAGGATGTGTATAACTCTTTGCTGACCCCGGACACTCAGGCACGGGCACCCAGCAAAACAGGCACCACAGAGTTTCAGGGCCAAGCTTGCTGTTCCCAGATATTGTCCAAACGCCCGGCTGCTGAGGGTAACTGTAGCCAAACAGATTCCAGAAACCTCATGGGAACAGCATCTGTTGCTGCTGCTTCTCTGTGGCCCATTCAAAGCCCTGATACATAAAGGGGATATAAAAAGACAACCTTGAACCACCAGAGTGAGGTGTTTGTCCTGCGCCTGAGATAACCATTCGGGCCACATATGGTTTTTTTTGTTTTCCCCCTTGTATCTGTGTGGAAAGCACTCAGCTCTTACACCACATTCTCTCCCTCCTTCATCAAATATTCTTGAACACCTCATGTCCCAGGAATGCTGGCATGTGGCCGGATGAGCCTGGGGCTATTTCAGTGGCTACTGCTCGTTACTAACTGCTTAGACAGTGGACCTTCAAACAGTCCATTCTGACCACAGCCCTAGACTGCTCAGAGCAACCAAGGTAAACACAACAGACTGGAGATTAAGCCTGGGCTAGTGATTTTCCACAAAACTCCACAGAAGAATGACAGGCACCTCCATGGGGGACTAGGCAGGGAGACAGAATTCTGGAACCCCCTGCTACTGCAGCTGCTGTTTGGTCATCAACTCGTGTTCAACATTTTGTGACCTCATGGACTGTAGCCCGCCAGGCTCCTCTGTCCATAGAGTTCTCCTGGCAAGAATACTGGAGTGGGTTGCCATTTCCTATGCAGGGGATTTTCCCAACCCAGGGATCAAACCTGGGTCTCCTGCTTGGCAGGCGGATTCTTTACTACTGAGCTACCAGGGAAGCCCTCTGGAACCCCCACATCCAGGCTAATTATGATCACTTAAGATACTTGGTTTTCTTCCATTCTGTGAGTCACTTCTCTCCAACTGACTTCAACCCTTTGCCCTGATTTGATACTTTACCCACTTATACCAGGATTATAACTGTAAATCTGTCTTCAGTGCAGGAAAGTGTGGAATGGATAGTGCCATTCACGTTTAGGAGGCTTGGGGCATGTACAACCCTCTTACAAGAGAGACATCCATCAACCTTGAGTCAGAGGACAGGAGCAGAGGGCCCTTGGCGGAGGTAAGGAGAATGAAGATCCTTTATATGTGAGGCCAGGAGACCCCACCTCACCCCTGCTCCACAATGCCAACTGGGCCAATGACCAAGGAGCAATGTGATGACAATCTGGTGTTTCAGCAGTGTCCTTGGTTGGAAGCCATCCAGAGAGACAACTGTTCTGACACTTTGAGTCGAGTCCTGGATTATACCTATCTAGTACAACACTTCAAAGTTCTGCTCCAGCTACATTTCCTCGGTGAAAACAACCCCTCTAAGGTTACCATTTGCTGACTTTCCCCACACCAGGTCTGCGTTGCCAAATACCCACCAGTTCACACTGCTTCAGCTTTTCCTCTACTCAGCATTTTTATTATCAGGGTTCAATGTAGACTTCTTACCAACTGCTATATTGTTTCTCACAGATATCAGACAATGAACAGAGGCTCTCTCTCTTTCTTTTGTTCCTCCTTCTACAAAGAATATATAGTGGATATCCAAGAAACATGAGTTGTTAGATTAATTCATGCTCAACCCATTAATTTAGGGGAAATGACACAGAGAGAATCTGGTTCTTGCCACTTATTGACTAAATTCATGTGCCTATTTGAAAATACTGGAAAGCTTTTCTGTAAGCAAGGATATAGTCATCAGAGAGAGTATTTACTTAAAAGATTCTTTGTGATTGTGCTTTGTTGATTGTAGCTTGCTTAGATATATTTACCAATCTTCAGTGGTATGTGTGTGTATGAGTGTATATGTGTGTGTTTGCTTTTTATACTACTCCCCTTAAGAGTTTCTTATCAGTGTAAAGTCTTAGAATTGCTTATATTCTTTTTGAAAGTTAGACCAATACATCCTTTTATTTCATTTATGTTTAAATCTTGTTTGCAGCAAACTGAATATAAAAACGTTGTCATTCTTGAAATAACAGAAACGGTTTTTCATGGCTTTGACTTCCTTCCATAGGATGGCTAGGACATCCCAACAGAGGAACACTGTCATGACCTTTAATGTTTCTCTTTAACAGGGTGGGAGGAATTTCAAAGAATGATATGCCAAGTAATTCCCCCTGAGAACTCTGAACTCGTGAGTTTTGCAGTCTTTCAAGTTAGGTGACCCTATTTCGTTGAACACAAAATAATCTTACACTTATTTATAGCAAAAAAAAAAAAAAATCCTATGTAAGAAATGTGACTGGGGACTTAATCTGCAGTCTATAACTGAGAGAAGCAAACTTTAATGTGGGTTTTGTGGTTCAATTGTCTCCTCCACTACTTCAAAATGTTTGCAGTCATATAGGGTTAAGATAATGGCCATCAGACCATTCCATTCTTCACAATTCTGGTCAGAGATAAATGAGAATACGCTTCCCTGCTGTGCAAACATCCTTTTTATTAATACTGGGTGAACAAGAATGTAAGCCCATTTGGCTGCAGAGAAAACTAACAGAATTGAAAATGTAGAATATTAACTCTCAGAGTCTAAGATCGGGCTTTCAAAGGACAAGTGAATAAAAAGAAAAAAATTTACAGAAGCAGCTTCAGAGCTGAAATGAAAAGGGATCAGCATATTAAAACTGAAGTGTGACACCAAAGTGTTCCACTGGCATGCCCAAGCGGCCAGGGCACGGTTTGCCCACATAGGAACAGCTACATTGCCTCAGAAGTGAGGACGGTTCTCATTGTCTCCAAGGTATAGCATTTAACCTGACTCATGCTCTTCATCTGAATTTACAACATTCTTTGTTTATGTAAACAGTTTGGCAAAGAACCCCTACAGTGTCTAGTTACACATATCATATTCTTGTATATTGTTACTTCTTAGATTGTTTTATTTCATATATATATATGGCATGTCTTCCTGTTTAGAGCCTAAATGATTTGAGGTCAAGGACTGTGCATATTCATTCCCAAAGGACCCATCCCAATTGCTTTCACATAGTGGGTACTAAGGGATTTCCCTGGTGGTCCTACAGTTAAGACTTTGTGCTTCCACTGCAGGGGGCATGAGTTCCATCCCTGGTTGGGGAACTAAGATCCCGCATGCCGCAAGGTGAGGACAGAAACAAACAAATAAACAGACATAAATGAGCACCAGTACCACCACATTGCAAACTCCAAGGGCATTGTTCACATTATGTTGGTGATGCTCCCTGGTGTTGTGTGATCCAGCGGTAAGCACACAGGGGATATTTATTGATTTGATGCAACTGGGGAAGTCTGGTGCAATGAAAAAAAATTCTTCTGTTTCTGTTATCTGGGGTAAAGGAAAGTCCCTGAACCTCAGTTAAACTCAGTGCTGCTGCTTTGAATACGTGCTCTTTGAATTCTAAAATATAGAGAAAAATCATGCTAGATTCTATTTCTGAGTGCAAAGTAGTCTCCGTATTTGCATATTTGCATTCTAGTACTAACTGAAGATGTGAATGAGGAACTCTGCCAACCACTCAAAGAAACAGAAACCTTAAGAGGGTTGCTCAAAGTTAGAAAAGTCTTTTTCATGGAGTGAAGTTTATGTGGCCAGCTTCAAAATTACTGAGTTGGCCTGCTTGCCCTAATGATCAGCTTGGGTTTAGTGAGAATTAGATTTAATACAGATTCAACTGGGCTTCCTGGGTAGCTCAGCTGGTAAAGAATCTGCTTGCAATGCAGCAGACCCTGGTTCAATTCCTGTGTTGTGAAGTTCCCCTGGAGAAGGGATAGGCTGCCCACTGTTGGGGTCCTTTAATGGACTGGAACCTTGTGGTACGGAGTCGACGATAAGAAAGTGAAAGAGAGAAAGAGGCTGATATCCCTTGGTTTATGCAGAGGACCAATAAAGTCCTTGATACAGGACTTGCATCGCTCACGAAGGCACCAGGTGCCCTCTCGAGGGGGTCTTAGAAGCCCGGGCAGAAAAGTGAGCATGACGGGTCTCCACGCTCCAGAGAGTCAGCCAGAAAAAGAGAGAGAGAGAGAGAAAAAGAGAGAGAAAGAGACAAAAAAGACCCAGGGACCTAAGCTCTGATGGAGCAAAGGTGCTTTAATGATTTTTCTATGAGTATATATAGGCTGCAGTACAAGAAACTTCTTTCGGGAATGATAGAGATCAGAAAACCATATGTACAGCAACCGTTACCAAGGGAACAAGGGGTAATGTTAGTCACAAAGTCGGGAGACAATCCATATCTCAAGAAAGGGGAAGGAGATTAAGCTGTTTTGTCCTAAAGAGAATGTTTACTAAAGGAGACTCATGCTTGCCTCACACAATGACCTCAGTCCCTAGGAGCAGTGTGCTGTTCCACTTGAAGAGGGACAAAGGACTCATGAGAGACAGCATGTAGGAATCCCCCCGTCAAACATTCCCTGACAGCCCACTCCAGTATTCTTGGGCTTCCCTGGTGGCTCAGAGAGTAAAGAATCT